>NC_079153.1:114242479-114543911 GCF_947563725.1 Argiope bruennichi | reverse complement strand
AATATATATAAAGTTTTAGGGATTTAAATTTAAATTTTAGAAATACTTTAAAATCTCAAATTTTTGTATGGAGTTCCACTCTAATTCCAACTTTTTATTAAATTTTTTAAATAATAATTTAGTTGGCATTAACTTTGTACCAGAAAGATTTTCCACGTTTTCTTGCGAGACAAATATTTCTTAAATTAATTAGGCAATAAATTTGCATTATTATTTTCTGAAATAATTTTATTATAATTATTGTTTAAAGTACCTGTTGGCTTGATTCATGCAAAAAAATACAAATTTAGGTTAATTGAAGTATTTCTATTTCAACAAAAGTTCTGTGTTTTTTTCTCATTAAATGTTTAATGAGGGATTCCTTAAGTTGACACCTTGTGCCCACTTGGCCTACTTTCAATAGACGGAAAAAAACGCTGTTAATGAAGAAAATGCGAAAGAAAAATCGGCCTTTACTCAGTCATAAAATAAACACTAGTGTAAATCAAAAGATTTTTTTTATTACTTTTTCATGGGATAATTGGACTTGGAAACAATAGAAACTCAGGGTTCAGTAATTCCTCAGCTGGCAATGACACCTTTCTGTTGAACTTAGATACTCTCGTGGCGCCATCTTTTGGTAAAATGAGAATTTATTAAACACTAATATTATTATTTAATAATAATATTAATTATTTGCGATCTGGGTATTAAAATGGTGAGAAATATTTATTGTTACGCTATATATTAATAATTACTAATCAAATTAATGTCATTGATATTGAGATAATTTTTTTTTATTTTGTTTATGCAGAAGTCGAAGACATTACAGCTCAAAATTTTATGGACAAGTTGGACAATGGAGTCATTATCTGTAAATTAGCAAGACTTATTCAACAAAAAGCGGAAGAGTGCAAGAGACGAGGACTTATTACAGAAGTAAGCATAATTATTTGGTAAAATAAACTTTTCAATTCTTTCATAATAGAAGTAAAGAACTGATTATTTGGTTAAAATTATGAATGGGTTAACCTCAATTACGAAATATTTATGATATAATAAATATTGAAAATATTCCAAAAATGAATATTTATTGTACATAAAGCATATGTTAAATTATTATAAAGCATATGTTGTATCAGTATTCCTGAATACCAATATTTAAATTTAGTAAATATTATATTCCTGAAAATAGATAATTTTAAACACTCTCACACTGAGCTATTTTTATTACTTTGTGTAATATTATGAATACTTTAATTTGATGACTTGGATTCTTTGGCATGATAATGTATTTTTTTAGTCAGTCAAGATATAATTAAAATTTAGAATAATTGTAAAAATGCCGCGATTTCATTAGTCAACATGATTCCTTTATAAAAAGAAAAGTAGTATATATCCATTAATAAATGTAATGTTTTTTTAATTTATATTATTCTGTCTCTAACTATCCCATGTGCGTACATTACTTAGATCCTATGTGTACTGTCACAAACTCTAAAACCCCGCGATTAGAAATATCTGAAACACCTTTAATAAAATCAAAACCAGCGTTTCACAAAGGCATTTTGAGATGAATACATCTGTCAAGGGGTACCTGTTTCTGCAATTCTTGGACATCGAAGAAGGTGACAGGTTTCATCGAAACGAGACTCGTGAAAAGAACGTTCAAAGAATAGGCCATTGTTCGATCCAGTTCCAATTCAAAATGTTCGCATCGGAAACAACTTGCAATTATATGATTCTTAAACTATTGTCATAATTTTAATAAGAGGTTTTTACTGATTATCTATTCATTGTTCTTTTCTACTATTATATACTTCAAGCTATTGTCCATGGAATGTCTTCATTAAATGTGTCAAACGTATATTTTTTTCGAATAGTACAATACTAAACTATCACTAAAAAAAGTGCAACTCCTCTTCAGGGAATGAAAAATTAATAAATATTTACGATTTTTATATTAAGAAATTTCAGGTGTGTTCATGTTATAGAACATACAACAGAATATGTATTGGGGCGAGAATTAAAGGGCCTTTAGGCAGTGTAAGTTCCGGATGCCTTCCTTTTTCACTCAACTTTCAAAGTCTGATTTTTATTTATTGGTTTCAATAATCAATCATAATACAATCTCTATAAACAACTTTTTCCTAAACACATATCATGAAATAATAATAATTATCACTGCCACAACATTTCTTTTCAATAATTAAAAATATATATATATTCGATTACAAAATATGTTCGTGCATAATTAAAAAAAATTATAAGGAGTTTTAAACGAACTGCAAACACATTACAAGGTATATTTAAATACGATCGCAATATTTTAATACAATATTTCCAATGCTTGTTAACTTAAGTCTAAATGAGGGGTGGGGGAATGTATCCCACTGTTGTCTTGAAGTAAATTTAAAATATGCTCCCCCAAAAACTTTCTTTATATAAAGGTATTATCCTACTCCCTTTCTCATATATCAATGGGCTTTGGGTAAGCACATGAGTGCCAAGAGTGCTCACATTTTTATTTCCAATGCCATAAAGAAATTTTTTCATCTTATTATAGTAAAACAAGCAAACAAAAAATATTAACTGCATGGAACGGGAGAACAATAGTTGCGAAATATTGATATTTGGCATGAATCGAGCATTTTTATTTAATCTGTTGTGTGATCTTTGGCATTAATCGATGACATATGATTGATAAACAACAAGAAAATCGAATATATATGTTAGACTCCTTTTTCCCGATCAATTGAAACCATAATTTTACAGAGATTTACAATTGCATTTACAAGATCACATTCTAATTTTCATTTATTTAAGAGCATGCATGCGACAGACGGTTAACTCCTTCATGGATTTGCTTCCAAATCTGATATGGATCTACAATTTAGATGCTATATTTGTGTATCAAATCTTATCCATCTATCTCTCTATGCTTTGCAGTTATCATAAACTACAAAATATTTTACTCTTTTAAAAAAGTCAATTATATATATATATATATATATAATTTTTATTGAAGGTCATTAGTTATAATTTTGGCATTATGATTTTGAAATATAGACTTGTATATCAAATGTACAATTTTGTTTTTAATGTACAACTAAAATTGATATATTAAAACATTTTTATTTCTCCTGAACCAAGCAGAAGTATATATGTAAATGAAAAAAAAAACGTATTAACCATATAATAAAAATAAAAATTACGGATTTAATGTTTACTGTGTTAAAATGCAATGTTGTCTTCTTTCACAGACCGTTCCATCTGTCCGCTTCAAGTGTTGGGAGAACGCCAAGTCTGAATCCTTTTATGCCAGAGACAATGCGGATAACTTTATACGATGGTGTCGAAAATTCGGGGTGCACGAAGCTGTCATTTTCGAGTCAGACGGCCTGGGTATGTATACGCATAGTCCAAATATACATCGGAATAAAGGAATTTGATTCAATGAAAAGTTATTATTTAAATCTATCTATTTATTTTTAATAATTTATGTACTAATCAGATTTCTCAAAGACAATTTAAAACTTAGGATGTTAAAAACATATATTTTATTCTTTAAAGATAAATAATACACAATTTTCATCTCTACAATTCTTAACCCTTTGACTATTAATTTTTTAAAATCTTTTTCTCTGCAATCGTTTAGAAAATGAAGATAATAGCTTCTAATGCAGAAGCTATTATCTTCATTTTCTACACGAAGATTCTATTTCTATTCGATTTTTTTTACAAATGTTTATAAACCCCGTGGCTAGGACATGATAGCCAAATACACCTCCCTACCACCACCACCACCACCAAAAAAAAAAAAAAAAAAAGAATTATTTAAGCTGATTTTAAAAGATTAGTGGGATATATATGTCCCGTTGTTAGTCAAAGGGTTGGGGGGGGGGGGTAAGATTTCGACTTCGAGGCTGACAGGTCCCGATTTGAAATCCAATTCCATCAAAATATTCGCCGCGATGTGGAATTGGTACATGTGGAATCATACGTTCTCCTGTTGACGTAACAATGAAGTTTGGATTCTGTATCTTCATCATCATCTGACCACGGTTCAACATTACGAAATCTGCCCCAAAATAGACTTCATGTCGCTCCAAAAAGGAACATGAATGTAATTAAATTAAATCATATTAACCTAAGCCATGTTTTAAGAATTTAAACTTCTTTTCTTAAAGAATTTTAGTTATTTAATTAAGTAATCAACCACATACGAGAGTTGGCATAGCTTCTTATTTGTTCCAAGAAATAATGTGGTTGAAAAGAAAACGAATGCCATTCTTGTTCAAACAGAGGTCGACGAAAATTTCCTTACAGTATTCAGTAGAGTTTGGCTATTAACAGTCGATTAAATGAATAATTTCTAAGAAAACGAATGACTAAAGAGTGTACGAATTATATTATAATTGTATTAGAAATTACTTTATAACACCCCTAATATATTTTTCTATTAATAATAGCATCATTTTCTTCATTTTATACAATACAATATTCCTTGATTTCTTGTCTTAGTTCTACATACCCAGCCCCGCACAGTGGTATTGTGCCTCCTGGAGTTGGGACGCATTGCCTCCAAGTATGACATTGAACCCCCTGGACTGGTCCAACTAGAGAAAGAGATCGATGCCCAAGAGGAAGATAGGTCCTCTGATGGGCTGAGTCCGATATCCACGGGCTCTTCTTCACCGAACTTGGTTCGGAGCCGGACCGAGTCCGCCCTGTCCCTAAACTCCTCAAGGAGCCTGCTCACCAGCCCCGACAGTGGTATCGACAACATCCACAACATGAGACCGAGGAACAGGCTCTCCTACACGCCGCCCTCCTCTGCAGAGACCAAGAAGCAGCACAAACCCTCCGAGCTAGACAAAAAAGTGAGTGGAAAACACATAAAATAAACATAAATAATAACAAGTATTTTATATATAATTGATATTAAGTTCTGTGAGAGGCTCAACAAAGTATCACCGCACAGCAAAGCGCCATTCCTTGTAGTGAATAGCTTATAAGCCAGCTAACAGCTACACGAGCAATTGCTTTTGTATCGTGGTCATGTTATTGGGCTGCGAACCACAAGGTCCCAGGTTCTATCCTCACTCATAGTAATCCGCTACCTCCTAATTCACATATATTGTGCGGAGTAATAACTGATTCTTGCCATTTCTATTTTCCATTTCCTAAGCATATTCATATAGTATTTTCACGATTTATTTTAATGAATTAGTCGGTTTGAAACTATTGTTTGTCTTAATATCCTTTACAAAAATTCTATTAGTATCTTTTTACCAAAGATTAAGCTTTATTTATTTGTTTGTTTGTTTTAAGTGCTTTAAACTTTTGGGTATTTTTTTTTTTAAATTCTAAAAACACCTTTAATTTCATTTTACTGTTTGCGTTGCTTGTAAGAAGAAAATAAGCTTCATTTTAGATTTATATAATGATTTTAATTTTATTGATATGATCTTGCAGTTAGACTTCCAGTCAGTATTTGTACAGCATCTTCAAATCTAGTTTCAGCACCATTAAATCTTTAAAAAATAACACAATCATTTCATTCAGTAATGACCTTTCCAATAATAAGATGGCCTGTGGTTTAGGGTTAAAATCTCGGCTTCAGGATGAGAGGATTCCAAGTTCGAGACACGATTCCATTAAAATATATCGTGTATGCAGGCCTGGTGCATGTTAAATTTGATATCGTAGGCATTAACATCCTCTTGATGATGTAATACAAAAGTCTGAGACGGATGAAGATGTCAGCTCGTTATCGTCATGTGACCAGGTGATGATCCGTGAAACTGTGAGATCCATCCTAAAATAGACCTCGTGTTGCTTCTAAAACGGGAAGTTAATGTAATTAAAACTAATCGAGTAAAAAGATTTCTTTTTCATCAAGTCATTTCATTTAATCTGTGATGTAAATAAAGATAAGCCAACCATAAAAAAAATCATCAATAATAAAAGATTTATTCCAAGTGACATACATGGTTAGAAAAAAAAATCATAAATGATGATATATTTATCAGCATTAGAAAGAAACGTTGATTATATTGTCCTTCATGAGTTGAGAAACTGGAATTCGATGTTATAACTATGCATCTTCTTTGACAAGAATCAATGGAATGTACAGTAAACAAATATTTACGTATAATAATGCATGACATAATGTAATATATGCGTGCTTAAGTATCCTTCAATTTTTAAATGGTTAATCAGAAAGGGAAATATTAAACAATCATTGGACTCTTGAATCATTCTTATTTTAACAATTCTATTGCTTCATATTCACATATATTTATTACTGGTAAAGTCATCCTCTCCTTCCCATTCTATGTTTTAATACATATTCTTTCTATAAAAATATTCTTGTAGAAAATCTATTTAAGTTAATACATTCAACATTTTGAGACTCTTGCTAGCCTTCAAACAGGTACCCTTTACCAAGCTCTCTTAGTTGCATCCTTTTGCTATGCTTTGAATTTTATTTATTTATTTTGGTTTATCTCTACTTCAAAATGTAATATCTTATATTTATTTGATTTTAAAATTGGTGCAGTTTTTCTGAAACAGACTGTGTCTTATTTAGACATAATTAATTTTCCTGTAACCTTGGAAAATATTTTTATGATGCATTTTGACATAAATGCTCTTGTGAATTATATATCAATAATATTTTGAGTGAATGCTGGTTTTGTGTAGAAGAATCATGACCAGAGTAGATGTACAGACATTTTCCCATTGCCAAAAGAAACATTTCAATAGGTATTTTCTTATAAGTGAATGAAAATAATTATTTTGGCTGTTTGTATTAAACCATTTCATACATTTAAAGAGACCAAACTTTAAATTAAACAGCTAAAATCTTTACTTTGGGAGGATTCAAGAGGGTAGGGAAAAAAGATATCTTGAAAGATAAGACTTGCTAAGACTTGATTCTTAATTATATAGCAAAGCTGTATTTACAAGTATTGAGTAAATATTTATAAACAACAATGCATCTCATGATAAATTATGTTTCTGATAAATTGTTTAGACATAATCACTTTGTTACCATTTCTATCCTATTAATTTGATAATATTTTAGACATATTATCTGTAAAATATTACATGCATGATTCAAAGTACTCTATCAAAAAAACTGTTTGACATAGAAATTAAAAAAAAAAAAAATAATCGGCAGGTTGTTATTTTCTGTATAATTAGTACTCACTATGAAAGGATTTTTAAAAATTTTAATTAGATTACTAATTAAAAATGAATCAAAATCTCGACATTTTCCTTCGATAATTTTGCAGCATTTTCATATATAAAATCTATTTCTATGCCAGTTCAAATTTTTTTAAAGCCTTTTTAGTAAAAATATTTTTAAATATGTTTTATTATAATATTCTCCTCTATTTTGTCACTGTTTTTATATTCATGCTCACTGAAAAGATATCAAATGTTTTTGTTGCTATAGCTGAAAATAAATTTTTAAAAAATATGTAAAACTAAAGAGTGTAGTAAAGATTTTTCTGCTAGCTCTGCCAAGTCACGCCACACAGTTGTAAACTCATCAAATATCAATTAAAGAATACAGTTAAATTACTAAATATGTAATAATTACCTATTACTCTTAAAAAAATTAGTTTGGCGATTGTACCATATTCTTTAGTTTATCAAAATAATATAACAGGTAAATCTAAAAAATTAGCATTCTATGATGTTTTGAAATAGAAAAATACTATTGTCAAAATTTAAGTGAGATTCGAACATTTTATTTGATGATAAAATAGACATGACATTTTAAATGTGCTTTTTAAAAAAAAATCCGAGGATAAAATAGTTCAATAGTGTTGTAATAACAAAGGAAATTTCACGATTGCTTTTGTATTTTTTGAGTGACCTTAGAATAAGACCTAAAGGTTTTGTTATAATTCTTTGGTTACTAAACTATCAAACGCTGTATCATTGTATATTAGATAAAGCATGTTAAAAAGATTTTATTTACATTCCTTTTTTCTTACAATTGCAGGTTATGAAGATAGCAAATAACGTCTGCAAAGATAATATTCAGATAAACCGTATTTCTGAAGGAAAATACTGCATTGGGGGCAAGAATGTTTTTGTTCGGGTAAGTGATTGTACATATTATTGGAATTTTGACCAAAACTGATTTGTACATTACAATAATTTTAATATATATCGGTATATCCAGTTTCCACTAAAACTAGTTTACATCAGTTGAAGGAAATAATAAATAAACAGCATTATATTTTGGATATTTAAACTATACATTATTTCTATTATTCAGTATTATCTGTATATTACTATTATATTCTATTTATTACTATTATATTCTGTATCTTCATTATTTCTATTATCTATTATTTCTGTTCTCTGTGAGCAATATTTGAAAAATATTAAAACAAAATCTCAAAGTCACTTAATTTCTGTAACTTATGCCACAACTTTTATGAATGAGCAAGCTATTTTTAATAATTAATTTTTGTTTGGCAGAAATGATTTGCCGAGGATTATTTCAATTTAATACATTTGTTTCTAAGGTTAATCTGGTAAACAGCAGTAATACTTATTAGGCATCCATTTCACATTCAAAAATTGCATTTCCAAGGCAAAAATTATTTCTGCTTTTAGAAAGGTAAAATAAAAGTACTATATTATTTACACAGCTTAAATACAAAGGCCTTTTCCTTCCCTGAGAGACTATATCAAGATGGTTTTCAAATAAACAGTTATATTGAAAAATTAAAAACATTTATTATATATTCTAAAATTATTTACAAATGATTATTAACTGTGTAAGGCAAGATAAGTTTAACAGGAAGATATTGAAATATCATAAAATATTCATGCTGAAGCTTATGAAATATGGTTACCTCATTATGTGACCAAACACAAATCCTTTCTCTCTATAGCAAATTACAAACCTGTGTTTGACAGGATACAGTACCAGAATTCAAGTCCACAATTTTGTACACTCCATGCAGTGGAGCCTGTGATCATGTACAGTTAACAAGTTTATGATAAACAGCAAACACTTTGAGTGGGAGTTGCCCTTTACACATGGGAAAAAATATTAGCAATTGCATATGAAATATAACGCATGATAAAGTTTTATGAACATGGACAAATAAAAATAATCCATTCTATATTTTTGACAAAGCAAACAAATGATGATAATTATCTGCGTTAAGAATTTAGATTAATGTATAATTTAAATTCAATTTAATCTTTTAATTTGGAACGTTTTCAGCATTATCTCATGGAGTCAATTCATAAATGGATTTTTCGCAGCTAATAGTGACATAGCCTTGCTCCCAGAATGACAGAAAAAAGGGACCAATCTTGATATTATATTCCTTGAATAATACGTCTACCGATTCTGATATTCTACTATTCTGTGTTAAGAATCTAAATTCTTAACGTAGAATATCAGAATCGGTAGGCGTATTATTCAAGGAATATAATATCAAGATTGGTCCCTTTTTCTGTCATTCTGGGAGCAAGGCTATGTCACTATTAGCTGCGAAAAATCCATTTATGAATTGACTCCATGAGATAATGTTGAAAACGTTCCAAATTAAAAGATTAAATTGAATTTAAATTATACATTACTGCACACAGAACATTGATAAAGAAAAAGAGGGTAAGTCTTAATGTTCAAGAGTTCACATTGTTTCTGCTTTAAGTTCCGGGTTCAGCTCTTGTGGCCTTTGTGCCATAAAACACAAATTCGCCTCATTTGCAGTTGCATGTATGTGTGAGGTGAACTCCAGTGGATACATTTCGATAGTAACAGAAATATCTCTCGATAAAGAGGAAGAGAAGTCTATCCTGAACATTCTTCATGCATAAGTTTATCAATGTAGCCTTGCTAATTTTTTAATAGGATGAAAAATGCTCTCATGATCAAATGTAATCATAGAACTACAAATTCCATGCATTTATGTTCAGCAACTAATTGTAAACTCGAATTATTTTTCCAAACATTTTTGATTTAACAACATCAGTTATTTATAATGGTTTAGATTCCTAATTTGTCAAACAGCATTAATTAGGTCTTGGAGTTTAGAAGGCAAATCACCAATGATTAAAAATTCATACCTTTCTTTTGTCTCTTGCAGTTGTTAAAGGGGCGTCATGTGATGGTCCGAGTGGGTGGAGGCTGGGATACCCTGGAACACTTCCTGTCCCGCCACGAACCATGCCAAGTCATCGTGGTCAACAGAAAGAATTCCTTGTCAGACGAATACATCTCTCTTGCTTGCAATGGATCACCAGATTCCTTCTTGCACATTCGAGCAAAATATAAAACACCTTTGTCGACTCCCACGACGCCAGAGTACAAGCAGCTAGCTTGATGAAGGAAATTGCAAGCAGAAACTTTGTATCTAGACACAACTGTCCTTCATTGGGAAGAATTACTAGGCAATGACTATTGATTTTCAAAAAGATAAGTTTGTCACAACTTTCGAATTAATTTGTTATAAAGTCAGTATTATATATATAACTGCTTAAAAAGATGAGAAAATAATTTGTATTTAAATATTATGAATTATGTACCAGTGCATTCAAAATGAGCATTATGAATTTCATAGATTTCCTATATAAGTGCAGTGACATTAATATCTAAATAGTTTTATTCTGTTAAATTTTTATAATTTATATAAATAATTTAATATAAAATTTTTTTGTTGTCAAAGAAGTACCTACCATTCCCTGAATCCTATAAAATTCCAAAATTTACAAATGCTTGAACATTTATTTGTTGCTATATAAAATTAAAAGTTTCTATTCAATTATATTATATTGTAAGATTTGCAATTTCTAAAATTCCATATATAGCATGTATATGAGCATTAGCTTCAGTTTGAAATAACATTTTGTTTTAATTCTTGTTTGAAATTCATATCTTAGATTGAAATGGAGATCTTTAAATTCACAATATCTGATATTCTATTGAAGCAACAGAATTTATTAACAACAGTACTTGAATGCAATGAATTACTGGAAGAGAAAATAAATGTAGAAGTAATCTGAGTTTATTTCTTAAACTCAATATAAAGGAATAACATTGCCAAAGTGCATCACATTCTGAAAATTTCATATTTGAATTCTTCACCAAACATGTTTAATTTCAAAAATATTCTAGTACTGATTGTTTAAAAATGAAGGACAGTGTGTGCGTGTGACTGTAAATGATGAAAACTCTTTGAGAAATACATATATTTTGTCTTTAAAATTCCATTGTTAACATGCATTCCATGTGTTAACAAAAGGAACAATAAATATTATGCAGTACTGACTCTGAATATGCTTAAGTTTTGCATTTTATTTTATTCTCAGCAAAAAGTGATATGTGTAGTGTCGTCTATAATTATCTGTAACTACACTAAACCATGTGTTATAAAGTTTGAATTTTGTATTATATTCTTGTCCACTGTGGTGTCATATGGTATTAAAGGAGAAAATAATACAGATGAAAAAAAGAGTCATAATTCTGAACCTCAGTATCCTCTACACATTTTATAACAAGAGAAAAATATCCTGCATTTCATATTAATAAAATAATACAACAAAATTCTGAAAACAGATTATAAGTTTTATATATTCATTATTTTTGTTATAGCAATTAATGACTTATCAGAAATAAATAGTTTATGGTTATCATATTAATATATTCAGTGGCATTTTTGTTTCTCTTAAAATAACTAAACTTATAAAATTTACCATATCTCCCAAAATGCGTATTCTCCAATGCAAATAAATAAAGCTACAAAGTATTTTATATTAAAGAATATTCTAGTATTAGTGTCTTCTTGGAAATGCAGCTTATGCTCTTAATTTACATAGATGCATTGATTTTATATCTGATGTGTTAAAATGCTTGTAATTTTATGTTTTTTAAAATCTACATAAAACCATCCATCTTTGAGCAACTTAAACTTACATTGCACAATGTCTTATATTTGCAACTCAATCTTTTTTTAATATTTTCAACTACTTTTGAATAACTTAATAAACTGATTATTAAAACAATTTACTTCAGTTTTTAGTTAAAAAAAAGAAATATTTATTACACAGTATTTTTCTTTCAGTATTCCTTACATTCATTAATTCAATTATTAAATTGAATTATTTCATAAAATAAAATTTTAAAGTTTTTAGTTTTAGTTCTATTATTTTTATACCATTCTTATTTTATTCACATGAAAATAGTTTATAATTATTTGGCTTAAATATCATACAGTTTTGAAGCTTTTCAAATGAATTAGATTAATATTTAAGCCAATAATGCTGAGCTAGAAATATTTGATGCATTATTACATATAGTAATTACAGTCTAATGATGAGATATGTAATTTAGTAATATGTCAGTTAAATACTTCTGAGAAAGAATAATGACCAAATTTCGAATCAAATATTTACATAGTAAATTCCAAGATTCGACTATTAAAAAAATTTGTAGAAATCACAATCCTAAGTAATTCTTAATTTATATCAGATTGTACAGATATAAAAAAAAATCTTTCAATCATATAGCATATAGAAAGAAAATTATCAGATTTCATATACAGAGACAAAAATTATAGCAAAATTTAGATAACAATATGAAAAATCACCATACACACAAAATCATCTCTTTCAACATATCTAAATTCATCTAAAATTTCCATGTAACGACTGTTTTCATCCTATTGAAATGTCTTTCTCAGCATTAATACTACCTAATATAATTGAACTTTGTCATGTGAAATATGTTACTCACCTGAAATTTGTGATGTGTAATAAGTTACTCACTGAATAAATAAATTTGTAGTATACAGTATATCTTAATTATGATGCATCTATTTTTCTTCTAATGCCAATAAGTGTTCAATTATTGGAATCGCATGGAGAGTGTACATTTATTATTTTAGCTATTAATATTCATTATCACATTTAGTAAATGATTTTTTTTAATGTGTGAGTGCATTTCAGTTTTCATTTGTTATGAAGAGCTTAGTACATATAACATTCGACTGATATTGTTGTGTTTTCTATGTAATATAGAGTTGAGTTATATCTTTTAATAATTTCTGTGGAATGTGTTACAATAAATATTGATTTTGGCTTTTTATATATGTGTGTTCATTTGGTACATCTTTTTATTTTATTTTTGTATAAGAATGACAGCATAAATAAGAAACACTCACATCATCTACAAAAGCTTAGGTAACATGCTGTACAGATCAATATTTAAGAAGTTGTTTAAAATAGTGTTTTCTATAGTAAATATTTACAACGCTCTGGAAAATTTCAAATTTCTCATAAAGGCATTGTGCAAAACTGAATAATTTTCAAAATGCAATTAATAGTTTTGAAAAAATTTCATCATAGAATGGAACTTGGATTATGAAATATACTTTTAAAATTATAATAATTTTGTCAATAATACATACGTATTGTTGTTTTATTAAGTTTTTTGACAATGCAATAAAATGAAACTGAGCAATATAGAATCAATGGAATTAATTTTAGTTGCCAATAACAGATAAATATTCAGTGCTAAGTGTTAAAATTCACATAATTCTTATTTTATTTGCCACCTATTTGTACATAACCCAGTTTTTAGTAGTTGCTGTCATAAAGAGTAATTATTCTCCGCGATTACAGATTTATTAAAATCTTTTCAAACTCATTATTTTGCAAAAAGTGTTTATTGGAGTTATAAAATAAAGCACCACAGAAAATTCTAGAAATTGCAGAGAATGATAAATATCAAAAATACAAAAGAAGCATAAGAAAACTTGTTTCATTAGGACAAATAAATGGCAGCCTAAAATACAAGCAATTATTACATGGAGGTGGTGAAAGGGAACTTTGGTGGATTAATCAGTCATTATTACATGGGTATGCTGGAAAACGGTATTGATTAAAATGAGGATAAACTAATTTTAAAAATCATATAGAAAACAAGTAATGTAAGTTTTCCAAACTATCTGACAATGCTTATTATTTATTCCTAATGTTTCTGAAGAAATTTTACTTTACAGAATAAAAATGAAATTTATTTTGACAATAGATTATGATCAAAACAGACAATAAATAATACGCAATATACTTTGTTTGAAAATTGAATAAAAATTTAGTTTCATTCAATTTAAAGTACTGAAATTCCTTAAATGAATGTATGTAAATAGACATACATTCTTTTAGAGCATTACAATCAGAATATATACACATTTGTATATTTTCAGAATTAGATTTCTTTGGTAGGTTAATTATTTTAAATCTCTTTAAACCTTAAAAATTAACTCTATATAATTGTTCTTATAAACAAAATAATAAAAATTGTAAAGTAAGTGCAATATTTCAGTTTATTAAAATTATCATACAATTTTTTCCCCATGAATCTTTCAAGTTAGAAATATGGAAGTTTGACTGCTATTAACATAAAGACAAATGTGCATGTAGTGTGTAAATTCTGCATTAAAATCCAAAAAAAAAAAAAAAAAAAAAAAAATTCATAAAAAGTCTTACTTCAATATAATGCATATAAACATTTCTTTCTAAGCACTTCACAGCTATAACATCACCATCTGAATGAAACTAAGTCTCTAAGGTGTGGCTATGGTGATAAAGCTTGCTTGCTCTAGAATCATGTACATCGTAATTACCGTATGTGACGTATTTTCTAAAAAGACAGAGAAACAAATTTTAATCAAATATTTTAGCCAGATTGGGATCATGATTCATGAAAGAATATGGACATTGTAGAAAATTTATAATGGTGCAATTATGTTAAAAAATGTTTAAGTTTATCTAAATATATTTTAATATTAACTAAATATATTTATTTAAGTTTATCTACATATATATTTTTCATAATCCTAAGTCCATCATAAAACAATGATATTTTTACAATAAGAGAAATAATTATTGCTTCCAAACTTTTAGACAGTAAAGAAAATTCTTTTTATTTTCCTTTTTCTCCAATATTTTAAGTTTAACGACAAAACTCATTTACAAAAAACAAAATACAAGCAGCCAGTGAGCCATAATATGCTAAACATGATCTCATCAGAAGAGTTAGTATTTATTCTATTAGAAGCATTTATCATACCTGTTTTATACCAGTTAATAAGACTCAAATTTTCTTTCATTTTATAGTTTTAGTTTACATTTTATACTTTCAGTTTATACTTGAAACAAAGAAAATAATGAAAAAAACTTTCAGAATATCTCTGAGGGCAAATAAGTGAGAAGAGAAAAATCCTATTAAAAAAAATCCAGCCTGATGATTTCAAAGATTTTTGCGAGAAATAAATAATATTTATTATTATTTTTTATTATTAGCCAAAACTTTAAATTTTGGGCTCAATAATTATTATTTATTTAAATATCTTATTAAGTAATTAATTTTGAAAGTTGAAAATAGCATGATTCACTTAAAAATGGATCCAAAAAGGGCATGAATTCATTTCTTCTTGCTACTGCTATGCTCCATCCTTATGAGTCCTTGCTATTGGCATTTTCTATATTTTTCGGTAGATTCTTATGCGAAAGAAAATAATAATAATCAACAAATGTACTGTTAAAAAATTATGTACCATTAATTTTTATACAATCTTTCCACTCCCATTATTGATATTTAGTAAAATAATCTTGATTCATATATATTTTAATCAAAATGTTTGTGATGTAAATATCATTCTTCTACGACAAAAACTTGAAATAATGAAGCTTTGAATTTCACTATTTTAGGTCAGCAAACAGCCACAAGGCGGCCATTAAATAGCAGTTAAGAATCAGCTATTGAAATGGCTTAAAATACTGTCAAAAATACAATTTGTATTTATTTCAGATTTTTTTTAAAACTCAAACTGCATTAAATATAATTCTTTATGTCATTCCAAACAATTTTCTAAAGAGAAATTTATGCTTTTCTCAAGGTATTTAAAAATTACCACACGATTAGAGTGGACACCCTATTTGTACTAAGAGAAATAGTTAAAATTATATATTATAAGTAATAAAAATTTCTATTGCTCCTTTATTGATATTTTATGCAAAAATATTCATAAATATTTGCTGTTACTTTCATGGGCTTTGAAATGTAGTGATATAAAATGCATATAAAATATTCATGACTAAATCAATCATTAAAAACCGTATCTTAATCTATCTAAATACTTTTTAAGCGTTAAGCTATCAAAAACCACTTTGCATTCACAAATAGTTGAAACTAGAGCTGAAGCTAATTTCAAGAGCTGAAATTGAAAATTATTAATATTACCGCCAATATTAAATGTAAAAATGATATAAGCATTGCATATAAAGTCAATTTCAATAACTTTCTTTCTTTTCATGAGATAAAGCATTAATATCTAATTAAATAAATTTACTATCAACAGTATAAAATTATAACAAAGTATCGATTTTAAATTTAGTGATATTTGTTACATTAGAATAACTACTATTAAATTATTTATTGGATAACAATTCATTAAAGCTAAATTTTCCTTCTTGCTAGCACATCACTTTGTACAAAAGAAGTGTCATTTTCTTAATATTTAACCTGCCACCTTTCGCAGCCAGATGGTTTGTAGAGGATATTAGTAACATTTAATTTCTATCACACCCCTTACATATAATTTCAAGTCCACAATTCCTTCAAAAAAAATTTACGCATCAAACTGCCACAGATATTAAAGCCTCGTAATTTTAATAATCTTACATGTGCTCTATTCGTTGATACATGAATTTTTTTAATGGAAGCCATTCCTGTGCCATTATAGCGCAATTGTTCGATTCATTTATCTTTGTAGTGCTCTTTTTTAATCATTATTAGCCATCTTTGGAGACCAGATAGTTCGCTGGGGATATTGGCTATAAATAATTTTAGTTAAATTGTTTAGATAAAAAACTTCATATCTATGATTTCCGTCAAATTGTAAACATTAAAACTGTATTATTTCATTATTTTTTTTAAAACTTTATTATTAAAACTGTTTTATTCATTGTGTTTATGAACTTTTCTAATAAAGATAAGTTCCATTAACCCTTTAAAGGGCCATTTTTTCTAGTCATATTGTGTTAAAATATTTTTAGGCTTGAAATTAAAATAAGAAAAGGGATTCATATAGCTTATTAGATAAATTTAATTAATTTGGTTAATTAATAATTAAGTAACAAATCAAGACATCATTTTGTCTGAGATAAAGAACTGAAGCATCTAAGTTTCTGACTTACTAAAAAAATTTGTCAGAACTTATGCCAACCTACATAATTTCATACAAAGATTGATAAATTTGGTGGGAAGCATACTTCCCACGGCCTTAGAAAGGGCTAAATTATTGTGTTATTATATCTATTAATCTGTCTTCTAAATTTGACGATACTGTAACTTCACTTATTTTATTTGTCCTTTTAACTATATAGACAACTTTAACGATATAGATATTAAATAGTTAGCTTTAGCTACCTTCTTTAACTTTTAACAATGACAGAAAATCGCGCAATCAAATATTTGATGAAAAAATGAAATTATTTGGGTTTTATTCACAACAATAAAAATATTGTTTTAAATCAATTTAAATATATGTTCACATATTAATTGAATTAATTAACCAAAGGCTTTTTGCAGCAGCTGAATTAGTATCTTTGAAAAATAATTTTTTAAGCTTTAAAATAAAGTTAAAATTTTGGCATGTTTTTTTAAAATTATAATTTCCAAAAATATAGCAGCCCAATTTTTTTTTTTTTTTTACATCATCCTAAGATTTAAAAAAATTAATGATAATAGTTATTAAAAGTATAATTATTTTACAATAACATATTTTATTATTGAAATACAAATGAAAAAGTTTTCATTATTGCTACTAATATTTTATCTTGGATTCCTCCCCCCTCCCCCCATTCTTGATAGAAATTTAGCATATTTTCCATACTAAACAGGTTTCAACATACACATTTAATTTTTTTTTTTTTTTGGCAGATTGTTGTTATTCAAAATAAAGTTAATACTTTTTTAGCAGTAAAGTAATGGTAAGATTTTTGAAAATATGTCCATTTTTAGACATTGTGACTCTTTTATGTGATAATTCTTAATATAAATAGAAAATTGGGAAACTGCATGGCACAATAGATAGAACAATGTAAGGCTTCTATAATAGTATGAATTATATGTTCATTAAAATTTAAAAAAATATTTTACTGAGGACCAAGTTAAGCAAAACATGTAAATAAAAATGAAAAAGTTGTCATTATTGTTACTAATATTTCATCCTGGATTCCCTTCCCCATTCTTGATAGAAATTTAATATATTTTTCCATATTGAGCAGGTTTTAACATACATAATGCTTAATAATTTTTTTTGATGGATTGTTGTTATTCA
Source organism: Argiope bruennichi (assembly GCF_947563725.1). Classification (NCBI taxonomy): domain Eukaryota; kingdom Metazoa; phylum Arthropoda; class Arachnida; order Araneae; family Araneidae; genus Argiope; species Argiope bruennichi. The sequence goes on along the minus strand of NC_079153.1, from coordinate 114,525,540 downwards.
AAATAAAGTTAATAATTTTTATCAGAGCTAAGTAATGGTAAAGATTTTTGAAAACATGTCCCTTTTTAGACATTGTGACTCTTTCATGTGCTAAATCTTTATATAAACAGAAAATTGGGAAACTGCATAGCACAGTAAGGCTTCTATAATAGTATGAATTATATATTCATTAAAATTTAAAGTTGAAAAAATATTTTGCTGAGGACCAAGTTACACAAAATATGTAATTGAAATTTTGAACAATCATTGATCCTTGCAAACTAATAAGTCACAAAAAAGACGCCTCATTATTAATAATGTATCAGCTGATTTCAAAATTTTGTGATTAGGCAAAGGTAAAAGATAATAATAGGTTAGATAATAATTAAATAAGCAAAAAAATATAATATTAATACCTCGAATGCTTTGTAAAAAGATTTGTGCTATGAATAATATTGAAACTTTTATTGCATATAAATATTTTTGTTATTATATTATATATTCTGTTTAAATTAGGGATCAAAAGTTTAAAAATAAAAAAGTACATTTTATAAGGGCGAGGAAGCTAATCGTATGAAATCATATAAATCATTATTTCATCTGTGCAATATTTGAAAAAAAAAAAAAGTATTGTATTCCCTTTTCCCCCTTTTAGATAATCCGGAAAATATCTGATTCAAAGCAGTCATAACATATTTTAACATATTTTGCGAAAAGGTTTTGAAACGGAAATAATGAAAACCTCAAATAACGATAAAACATAACATCACAATGCAAATAGTGCCTAAAAAAATGCAATACTTTTTTTTTTAATTTATAAAAATTAAATTCGTTTATATTTCTGAAATCTTTGTTTTCTTTAAATCCTGAAAAAAAATTAAATGATTATAATATAATTTTTATTGAACTACCTGTAATTTTATGGTCAAAATAATAAAAATAAAGTATTATATGCATTTTAAAATATTAAAAATTGCATTAAACAAGACGAAGCTAAGAAATATAGAAAGGAAAACAATTAAACAAAAGAATTAAAATTTCATGGCGATGCTATAATTTCTAGCTATATATTATATCAGGAATTTTATCTTGAAATTTAAAAAACTCTTTCCATTTTACCTTGAGATTTTTTTAAAAATTCTCGAGAAAAAAAGAGAAATCGAAAAAGTATTGAATGTTTCTCGAAAATTCTCGAGTTTCGAATTAGAAAATAAAATCTTTAATAAAATGCAAATAAAATCGTTCGTTATTAGAAAATAAAATTAAACTTTAACAGCTTTTTTGAGATTCTAAAAACTGTTTTCTACATGATAGAGAAATTCTAACGAATCTGAGATAGTTGAATAATATAATTTTTTGTTTACATTCGAATAAAAATATCTAATAATTTACATTTATATCCTTTTCTACTCATTTATTTTACAGACTACAGATGGAGACACTTAACAAGATGTTTTCGTAAATCAACATCTAGAAATTTCTAGCATTGACGATGCTTCTACACATGAAGAGTGTAGAACTTTCCAGAAATTTCAGGTATATTCGACGTCAGATGGCAGCACTAGCGGAGCAACAGAGAGAACCAGAAGTTTCTCGGCGCTTCTTTACACATATAAATAGAAGAGCAGCAGTGAAGCACGGCAGATAGAAATCAGAAAAAGTGATTACTTGATCTTGAGAAAACTGCGATTTCTTGCTTTGAGCAAGCCTTTATCTGTGAATTACTGTTATTGATACTGCGATTTTCTACATTCTAGAAGTGTGTTTTAGAAAGACTGAAGTTTGAAATTTGCTGTACGAGTTGAAAGACTGTTGTGAAGATGCCTAGCGGAAAAGCGCCAGCGATCGGAATTGATTTGGGAACGACCTACTCCTGTGTCGGCGTGTTCCAGCATGGATGTGTGGAAATTATTGCCAATGATCAAGGCAATAGAACAACTCCCAGCTACGTTGCCTTTACAGACACTGAGAGACTGATCGGAGATGCTGCAAAATCTCAAGTAGCAATGAATCCTGAGAACACCATCTTCGATGCAAAGAGACTTATTGGCAGAAAATTCGACGATCCGAAGATCCAGCAAGATTTGAAGCATTGGCCTTTTAAAGTTATCAACCATGGAGGCAAACCCAAAATTCGAGTGGAATTCAAAGGTGAGGAGAAGCTCTTCAATCCAGAAGAAATCAGTGCAATGGTGCTGACCAAAATGAAAGAGACTGCAGAAATGTATCTCGGCCAGAAAGTCACAGATGCTGTTATCACTGTTCCAGCTTACTTCAATGACTCTCAGAGACAAGCTACAAAGGATGCTGGAAAAATTGCTGGACTGAATGTTCTCAGAATCATCAATGAACCAACAGCGGCTGCCCTCGCTTATGGACTCGACAAAAATCTTCGAGGTGAGAAAAATGTCCTCATCTTTGACCTGGGTGGTGGAACCTTTGATGTTTCCATCTTAACTATTGATGAAGGTTCCTTATTTGAAGTCAGATCTACAGCTGGTGATACTCATTTGGGAGGTGAGGACTTTGACAACAGACTGGTCAACCACTTCATCGAAGAATTTAAACGAAAGCATCGTAAGGATATTAGAACTAATCCAAGGGCTGTACGAAGGTTAAGAACTGCATGTGAAAGAGCAAAGAGAACCTTATCCAGCAGCTCAGAAGCTAGTATTGAAATAGATGCTCTCTTTGAAGGAATAGATTTCTATTCCAAGATAACAAGAGCAAGATTTGAAGAATTGTGCATGGATCTCTTCCGTTCAACATTGGAGCCTGTAGAACGTGCACTAAAAGATGCAAAATTAGACAAATGTAGCATCCATGATGTAGTCTTAGTTGGTGGATCTACTCGAATTCCCAAGATTCAAAAGCTGCTGAAAGACTTCTTTAATGGAAAAGAACTATGTATGTCAATCAATCCTGATGAAGCTGTGGCTTATGGAGCAGCCGTACAAGCAGCAGTCCTTACTGGAAGCACAGATGATAAAATAAAAGATGTGTTGCTTGTTGATGTAGCACCTTTATCTCTAGGCATTGAGACAGCTGGTGGAGTGATGACAAAAATCATAGAAAGAAATTCAAGAATTCCATGCAAGACTTCCCAGGTATTTACAACTTATTCTGATAACCAACCTGGTGTAGATATTCAAGTCTATGAGGGTGAAAGAGCCATGACAAAAGATAATCATCTCCTTGGTAGATTCCAGCTGTCTGGGATACCACCAGCACCAAGAGGTGTACCACAAATTGAAGTCACTTTCGACATGGATGCTAATGGAATTCTTAATGTTTCTGCGCTTGATAAGAGTTCCGGAAAGTCACAGAGTATCACTATAACCAATGACAAAGGACGCCTCTCAAAAGAAGAGATTGAGAGAATGCTCAATGAAGCTAAGCAGTATGAGAAAGAAGATCAAGAACAAAAAGAAAAAGTAGCTGCGAGAAACAACCTTGAGAGCTATATATATTCAGTGAAACAAGCAGCAAAATCAGCTCCTGAAGATAAATTATCATCTGCAGATAAAGCCAAAGTAAAAGAATCCTGCGAAAACATTATCCGATGGTTAGACAACAATACCTTAGCCGAGAAGGATGAGATAGAACACAAATTGAAGGAGGTACAGACAGAATTGAGTCCATACATGACAAAAATGCATCAAGCAGCTGGTGGTTTCAACCCAGCAGGAAATGGATTTAGTGCCAATCAGCAAACAACTGCAGGATCTAGTGGTCCTACGATTGAAGAAGTTGATTAAAATTCTTATCTAGAACTTTATGAACTTTTAAAAGTAATTGTAAATATGTAAATATAATCTGTGTGCATGGTAGAGCTACTTACAAATCTAGTCTATGTAAGTACTGTTTTCATTCTTCAGCATATGTGTTTATTTATTGTATTTTTCAAAGAAACATTCCAAATAAAGATTTAGAATTTTAAAAAAATGTGTTTGTTTATTATTAATTTATAGTGTGATTTGATCTAATTTAAAACTATTTTTATGATTGTCTTTTTAAAGGTTTTTCCAATAGAGATTGTGATTTTTAAAGATTGTTAATTTAAAATATTTCTTGCAATATTCATGAGTAAGTAAAGAAAATTAAAAATGGCAAATATAATTTAAACTGTTTAAATGATTTCCTAATTTGATTATATAAAGATGTTATGAGTATTTAATTAACATTTTCCCCTATTTTCTTTATAGGGAGAAATGTTAAAATTATGAACTAGCTTATAAATAGAGCATTAAAAAGTATAAATTTACAAATACATTGAGTAAGTTTTATATTTTTATTTATCTAATTAACAGCCATTATAAAAATATAACTAATCTTGTATTGAAAAACAAAATCCTATAAAAATTTGTTAAAAATGTTAAGAGAAATATTCAAGACAACTTTTGAAGCTTAGTACAATTGGTATTCTAAAGGTTGTTACTTCTAAAGCAAACATATTACGGGATTAAAAAATATTTATTTGCATTTAAGAAATATCAAGAAAAAATACGTGAATAAGAAAAAAGATATATTAAATTTAACTTAATATGCATTAACTCGACTGAAAAGCACTTCATTTTGTATTTAATCAGAATAGTTAATACTTTTTTCAGATTCAAAAAATATCTTATTCATTCAATAATAAATTTATATGAAAAGGAGGGTAAAGAAATGAAATTTATAATATTATTGTATTATTAGTAGAGGGCATAGGAAATTTCAATACTTTGTGTTAAGACAATTAATGATATTAAAAAACCTTTTTTGTGTTGAATATATTTCGAATATTCATTCAATTCAGTTTTTATAATTAGTGGTTAAGACTTTATCAAAAGTAAAATTTTAAGATAGAATTAATCCCATCAGATAAATAAAAAAAACTATTATATGTATTTTAAATATGAACCAATAAATACAGAAGAATGTGTATGAAGTCATATTGTCCAGGAAAAAGTATTAAATCTTAATATAATTAAAAAGTTAGCATGGTTTGGTATGTGTGTATTGTATAACCAAATACAACCAAACCTTCTATATTTTAGAAATAAAGAAAGAAATATATAATGTCAACTTCTAAATATTCAATTACATAAAGATTACATAAAGTTTTGCAAGTTTTCAGCAACAGTTTTAGAAAATTTTTCAATAATAAATTATTTTTATTTTAAGATTTACCATACAATAATGCCTATTCCCATGTAATTGTTCCTCTAGATTTTATTATTTTTCAAAATTTAATAAATTTATATATAAATGATTTGAAATAAGGAAATTGAACTAATAACTAAGCTAACTTAGACAACTTTACTTTTATTTCTTTTAATTTTTTAAACATGTTTTGGTTGAATTTTATATTAGTTTTAAAAAACATTATAAAGTTTATTTAAATAAAAATTAATACTACTGAAATATGTTATGATCTTTATTTGAATCTTCAATGAAATAAGAATTTTAAATCATGAGAAATTTTAAATAGTAATTTAAAAATGCATAAACAAAAATCTTTATGAATAATAATAGACTGTTTGACTTAGAGCCACCAAACAAGACACATATATAGTTAGGAAATCGAAAATGCAATTCAGAAAGCAATTCTTTTTTTAAATTTTGATTTAAAATGAGTATAATTTTGTTATTTCTCCATAAATTTTCTTAAATTATAACAGCACAAAAATTCTATTTTCGTCAACTTAAAGTTAAAATTAGATGTATAAAGATATTGATAGAAAACTATGGAAATAGGTTGCAGTACAAACATAACACCACTTCATGCTCCTGCAACTATAACCTACTGGTTATTTAAACAGTATAATGAACATAAAGCGGAGAGACATCGGAAGACACTGCTGTATATCCATTGCTGTGACTATCGACCAAATTGCCCAATGTTCAACATTTTTTGACTAAAATTGAGTAAAAGGATTTTAACATTAGATAAACAAAGCCAAAAGCAATGATCTGACTCAGATTCTAATGAGAAATGGTAGTGGCTTTGTAAGCAAAGTACCAAAGAGAAACTAAAAACTTGCACTATTCTACATAAATAGACAGTCTGTTTGTGATAACAAAATTCAGGAAATAATAATAATAATAAATTCATTAACAAAATAAGGCTGCTACAAATGAGGACAGATATATGTAAAAAAAAAAAAAAAGATGACAAATACAAAAATGAAAATAAAAATACAAAACCTATGTGTGCTATTTACAAACACGAAAATACTAGAATATAAATATATATGTATATATTACTATTCTTAGAAAGAGTATTTTTTTAAATTTGAAAAGAAAAATCATTCTCTGAATTTTCATTCTGGATCCTTGGGAAAAGGCAATACTATGAAACCTATGTACTTGTTCTATTTCAGATGTTGGCTTGGTTGTGTGGAAAGAGGAAGTCAGGATACATTCTGTTGTGTAGTAGATTGAAGTGACATCAAGATCTCTGCAAGAGCAGAATGCATTTGGGCACAGTACAGACAAGATAACATGACAATAGTATATCTACCAAAATTAGTTTAAAACAAACTTATACAAAATATTTAATAAAGGTTTTTACTGGCCATTAATCAAGGAGAATTCTGCTAGGATAAACTAGCAAAAAAATCTTCCTCATATAAATCAACAGTCTTTGTCTGATCTCGAAAAATGTATACATATGGTCTATAAACAAGGGAAAGATCACCATTAAATTTTCAAAGTATTAACAATGAATTAAAATTTCAATTAATTACAAATTATACAACTTTTGGCATTCGTTTATGATATATTCTAAAAATAATAATTACCTTTACAGTATATTAGAGTTCAAAAAATTAGTTTCTCAGTGTCACAAATTTCATTTCAGTAGAATTTGTTACTTTAATTTTCATAAATTTTTCAAAATCAATTTTCCTATAATTTTTGTGAATACTTTTTATTGTTGAAGAATATTTAGTTACTTAACCACCTGGTAGTTAGATATATTTAGGCTTTCTTTAACTACCAAATATGGTGTGTAATGCATGAAAATTGTCTGATAAAATTAATGACAATTTTAAAATAGCTGAGCTTAACAATTAAAATTAATGAAATAAAAATATTTTCAATAAGAAATTTGCATTAAGATATGATGAGAAAGCCAAATACAAAGAATAAAATCTATATAGGTAATTAAAAAAAAAGATATATAAAACAGTCACACACTAAAAATCAGTAACAGTGAAGATGCATGTTTGAAAGTTTTGAAAACTGAGATGCAAAAGGAGAATTCTAAATAAAGCTTTCTAATAAATCTCCAAGTAATTCTACCTTTCGTAGAATCAGATTACCTTTCCAGGTCCAGAGCTTTGTTTTCCACTTTAATTTGTCTTAATTTGAACTTTCAAATTGAAAAATTTATAATAAATGTGCAATTTTTCAGCTTACTTACCTCCAGTTTGTTCCATGTGGACTTTTATACAATACAATTTACTTTTAATAATACTTAATAATTTTAATTTAAATACAACTCAAGATCTCTTTCTTTTCATTCAGAGATTCTAAAGCATGAAAGTTGATTTTGAGTCTGAAGCGAATGTACAAATATGCCATTGTTTAATTATATATTCAACAGCAATTTTTATGACCTTAACATCGGCCATAAACACTGCATAATTATCACTATCAAAAATCTATATGTCCCAATTTCAATACCAACAATAAAATTTATACAGCTATAAAGAAACTGATCATCCATTTTTGATTAATCTGCATAAATTATTATCCATTTCCAAGTGTTCACAATATCTTCAAACTTTTTAACCATTACTCCTGAGTTCAATTAATTTGTCATTATAAATCTTATAGTTCATTTTAACATATGTTTTCACTTTATTTTAAATGACAGATGTTCACAGCAAACTTGTAAAGGCTCATTTCATATCATTCATATGAATATATAATTAAAAAGAAAAGAATTTGCATTAGTTTATTGTTTAGTTCAACATTATCTTGGTATCATACTTTCATTCTATATAAAAATAATCTTTTCAAGGTTTATTAAATATATTCCTTCAATAACTTCTGTTCTCAGTCCCTAACTCATACTTAAAATTCTTCTAAATTTTTAATAAATTTTCAAAATTCTCTTGTGGATCCTATTCAGATCTGATATGAAAAGAAAATTCAAAGCCAAATGCAATTCTTAAATATTTTTCTCTACAATGCCCAATTTTTTTTTAATCATTTAAATGAATTCCTAGAAAGTGTATGATATTTTTTTAATGTTTAAATAGGATAAATATAATTTGTTTTTATTAAAATTTAAATTAAATCTGTTAATCACATTTAATAATTAATCATAATATCACTATTTATTTTTGGAAATCTACAGGGTTGTTATTTCTGAAAGACTTATAAAATAATTTGCAAAGGCCTATATTTATTGGCTTTCATGTTAATCATGAACATCTCAAAGCCTCAATGTCTACTAAGAACCAAAGCACTGGAGTATAGTTTGAGCAGAGATTTACTCTTATGTTGTAATACAATTTTGTCCCATTAGTAAGAGTATCAACTTTTAAATAACTTTATTTTTTTAAAATTAACACTGAATCTCTTAAAAATTCATTTTTATTATATAAGAGTGAATACAAATAACTGTTAGAACATATTAGCAGAATTCAGGATAAACATTAAAAGAAAAGCTTTTTTAAAAAATTAACTATATAAAGAAAAGCTATTAATATTATTTATTTTCAGTTCTTTTTAATTAAAAAAATTAATTAAAAGTTCATTGAAAATTTTTATATAGTACATATTTCAGTATTTTAAAAACTATTGTCTAAAACTATTATTTAAAAACTAAAAACTATTGGTACTATTGTCACTCTCATTTTTCAAAAATTCAGTAAGTAAAAGGATTTTGCATCTAATTACATTTTTATAATAAAAATGTTAGATACGAAATATTTCAATTCTAAGCAACATTGAGGATATAAGTTAAATATTAAAAGTATAAAAATTAGTAACATTTATCATTTAATAAAAACAGCACTAAGGAAATAATAGCATTTATTTTCACATACATAACATACTGGAATTGTACATTTTGCCCAATATTTTTTATAGCAGAGAACAAATCATTGTAGTGAAAGACAAGAAAGTAATAATGTGTTTGTTGAAATATTTGGAGATACTTACGAAGATCTAGATGGCCCCCAAGGGTTATCGCCATGTAGCAAATAATATTCCATTTATTTGAATGATAGAAATCTAACTGTACCAAACATGAAAGAATATACATGGACTTAATCCATTAAAAAGTTACTGCAATAGACTTGCAACGATTTTCAGATAACTGTTTTATTTGGAAACAAATGCATCAGTAATATAAAATGCATAAAAAAGTTGTTATAATCCGATAAAAAAAACAATGAATGAATTAGATTTTAATTGTAACACTAAAAAATAATTAATTAATAATTCAAATACAAAAAACTTAAAATAGCCATCCAAATATATAAGGCAGTTATATCTAAGTCATAAAATACACTAGAATATATATATATATTAAGACAAAAATTTTAAATTTTATTTGGATTTTGACTTTAATATTTTTTTAACAAAATTTTTACAGTTTTACAAAGTTGTGCATTAAAACAGAGAAATCAAACACATTGGGGCAAATAATGGACATTTAAAAAAAAGCAAATGAAATAGCAGCATTTTATTAATAATGCAAGAAAATATTCCTAAAAAAAACGTATTTTAAATTTATATATATACAGCGTCTCGTAAAAGTGATGGGACACTTGTGCTTTACAAAAGGAAACTGTAATAAAATAAATAAATAAACATGTACAAAAATTTTTTGGGTGTGTTTCATATTTAAAGTTAGTAACAATTATTACATAACATACATTTTATCAAAATATTAATTTAATAAAAATACAATTGTTTAGAACGGAGAAAAAAATGGCTCACATAAGTGATGGGACACTTACTTTTCCATCAAATATTTATCCAAAAATTTTACTTTTTAAAAGGTTTTAATATTTTGTTGGATTTCCTTTTACTTTTAAAACACGATTTAATCTTCTTGGGATGGATTCGACTAATTTTTTTTGTGATTTCTGGAGTGATTTTACCCCATTCTTCTTGAAGCACCGATTTTAATTGTTGTTTTGAAGAAATGGTGTGTTTGCGAATTCTTGATTCCAATTCTTGCCAAATATTCTCTATGGGATTTAAGTCTGGAGATTGTGGTGGTGTTTTTATTATTTCAGGACAGTTATGCAGCAGCCAGAGTGTAACGTTCAAATCAGTGTGCTTGGGGTCATTGTCCTGGTAGAATTTAAAATCGTTATGAAGGTTCAATTTTCGTGCTGAAGATTTCAAATTTTGCTTTAAAATGTTAATATACTTGTACTAATCCATTATACTGTCAATAAATTCAATTTTTGGGTGTGTTTTATACTTAAATTTAGTAACAATTATTACATAACATACATTTTGTCAAAATATTAAAATATTAATTTAATAAAAATACAATTGTTTAGAACGGAGCAAAAAATAGCTCACATAAGTGATGGGACACCATTAGGTATGCAACAAAAATCATCTGAAATAAGTAATAAAAATATTTTTGATCGTTTTATTTTTACTCAAAAGCAATTGGCAATAATTTATAAAATCTTCTGCAGTATTTCTGTCCAGCTTGTTTTGGAATTTTTGTATTTTTTAGCTCTGTGCAGCCATGAATGCTAAACGAAAAGAAACTTCGCCTGAAATTTGAAAATTAGTTATTAATTTGCATATTGAAAGTGGAAAATCTATTAGAAAAACTGCTGGAACAGTTAACTTGAGTCATTCAACAGTTTTCAATATCATTAAGCGATATAAAAAGAATCATATTATTCAGGATAGAAGAAGACCTGGCTGACCATCAAAGCTATCCAATGGAATAAAGCGAATTATCCTTTGAAATATTAAAAAAAATCCAAGAAAGAGTGCTCCTAAAGTTGCTGCTGATTTGCAAGCATTATATGGAATAATTGTTAATCCTGAGACTATTAGAAGGGTAATTCGATCTGCTGGATATCACGGTAGAGTAGCCAGGAAAAAATTCTTCGTAAGTGAAAAGAATAGAAAACTCAGACTAGCGTTCGCAAAATATAACATAAATAAGAATTCTGATTACTGGAATAAAGTTATATTTGCTGATGAGAGTAAATTTAATACATTTGGTTCTGATGGCAGAATCTTGGTGTGTAGAAAACCCAGGGAAGAATTTCGCAAACAGAACTTGGTGCCAACAGTAAAACATGGTGGAGGACGAGTTATGGTATGGGGGTGTATTTCGTCTGCTGGAGTTGGTAATCTTGTTTTTATTGACAGTATAATGGGTCAGTACAAGTATATTGACATTTTAAAGCAAAATTTGAAATCTTCAGCACGAAAATTGAACTTTCATAACGATTTTAAATTCTACCAGGACAATGACCCCAAGCACACTGCTTTGAACGTTAGACTAAGCCTGCTGAGTCAAGCCTGCCTAGCAATATTTGTGCCGCAATTTGTTTTTCCTTTATAGATTGGGCATATCATGTAACTTCAGAAATCTTTCAAAGCATTTTGAGAGAATTTAAGGCTTAATCATTTCAGAAAACAAAATTGAACAACATTTGAGGTATTATGTAAATAGTTTTCTAACTCTCAATCTTTTTTTTTTTTTTTTTCACATTATTTTTCATTTTTCCTTCAATGGTACAAACATACTTAGATCTAAGGGATGTAAAGCACGACTAGTAAGTGGAAATAGGCATAGAATGTTTATATCATATCTATAGAAGTATAATACATCATTTGGTTATTGTGCCTATCAGAAATCAATAAGATAGGGTTTTGTATATCTTTTGTAAGTCTTGTGAAGTATTTCAATTAAGAATTAAATTCTAAAATTAGTATGCATCTTGATTCTTTGAATGTATACAATCTACTATGAGATATACTTTTTGTGCCTGCATAATATAAATATGATCCTACAGATTACAGAATACTAGCTCAAACATCATCTGATTATGAACTAAGAAAAATGAATATGAATAAATTTTTAAGTTATTATTTGTTTTCAGAACTGTTCATTTTACATTACCTTTTTCTAAAGCATGAATTTAAAAAAAATGTAAAAAAAAAATTGAAATTTATCTTGTGGTGCCACCAATAATTGTTGAGAGAGTCTCTTATGAAAGAAAGCTTTTAAATTCTAGCTAGTAGAATTAATATTTGCTTAAAGAAATTTCTTAGATGCATTCATTTTTTAAATCATCGGCATTCCTACTTTAATAATTTTGGTATGTTTTAAATTTTTTCCGATTATAAAATTATCCTTTGAATTATTTAATTTGAACATAAGTTATAATTCATATTACAAAGTGTTTGACATTTGTTAAATCTATTAGTAAATGTTGCTACAAATATACAATCACATTTGCAATATTAAACAGTGATTCATTTTATTAAGGAAAATATACTAAATAATTTTGAATATCAAGCAAAGAACTTAATTAATTATCTGTTAGCAATGGGATCAAATAAATGATAAATTTTCTTTTACCTTTTGAGTGCAACAAATTCCATTCTTATGGGAAGAAAATATATTCAGAATATCTTTTGCTACAACAACAGTAAAAAGGTAAACAGAATTATTACATTGGGTTCTTTGAAAATCATTTAAAAATTTTCCATTCAATATTATTATTGAGTTTCATGTTTATCAGAGCATTTTGTTTCTCATTCAGAAAACAGCAATTATATACTTTTGAAAGTAAAAATCCTGAAACAAATTGAAGAATGTGTGTTTAGCTTTTGAATCTTTGTACCTTAATATAAACTGTGAGGAATAGCGGTAGCTTTTGAAACCTGAAACATGGCAGAGAAAAAGCAAAACACAAATTTCGCGCAAATTTTTAGAGTTGAGATATTCTCCAGACAGGCGGTCAACAGGGTGGTTCTAACTCCAACAATAATATTTTATCACATATACTGATACACTCGAATTTTCTGTTCGAAAGCATATTTTGCATTATTAATGCTCAAAAATATTTTTCTTCCTTCTTGTAATGTATTTATTATCTTCATTTAATTTAGATCATGAACTGACCAGCAAGATGTTTTTTTAAAATTTCGGTAAAACATGTTTAAGATTGTAGCGCCATCTTATAGGCAAAAATGAATTGAATATCCACTCTTTTAGCCTTTATAAAAATAAATTTCTTATATGTTAATTGAAATTGTTTTAAAATTTTGTTCCGTATATTTGAAACTTAGCTCACATTTGAATTTTTTTAAGTTTTGACATTTTTTTTACAGTTTCTTCAGTAAATTATACATTGCAAAACTGAATGTTTCACAGAGAAATTTACTTTTAATATTCGAAGCAAGTTCTGCTAATTATATCACAGCATAATCAAGCAGTGTCCTGACATTTGTCTTTAATTTAGTTTTTGAAATTTACTTTAAATTAAATTGCCGATAAAACATGCGCGCAAAAACATGTATCGAAATCCGTGCAACCCTTATTAAAAAATGAAAAGCAGTGCAAAATACTCTGCTTTATTTTCATTAATTATTATGTATTAGAGAAATATTACTCGATAATAAAATTAGATCACTGAAAAGAAAATTTTTAAATAATTTAAAATAATATAAGTAGTTTTTTTTGCAAAAATAGATTCTGACATTATTAAGAGAAATTTTTACAATCCGATTAATTTCGTAAGTCAAATTAAGAAATTTTAAAACTCTTTTTTTTTTTTTTTTTTTTTTTTTTTTCGCTAGCAGCTATCGAGCTATCGAAGAAATATCTACATGCCGAGTTTGATAGCTCTGGATTTAATGTCTGCCATTTAAAGCATTTTGAAAGAATTTTATATCTTGTTTTTTTTTTTGCAATTCGGAAGTACTAAATTTCATGCAGCCTTTAGATGAAATAATAGTACACTGGGTACGAATTACGCGATAAGAAAGGAAAACAAACAAACTCAAAATCTCAAGAAGATTGAATACTGAATACAACAAATTATTCTTAAAATTCATGCAATACAGAATCAGATAATTGTGAACCTAGACAATGTATATTATAAAATGTCGTTCATTAGGATGTTGAATTTAATTTAGTATTTCAACACTTTTTTACATGCCAAGAATTTAATTTTAAGTTAACATTTTTTTATTATTTTATTAATTTCGTGAAGATGTGCTTGCTTTTTAAAAATTAATCTATTATGATTCCAGACTGTCTGGTATTCATGTTTGTTGTATTGTGTTGTGACTTATGGCACTTTATAAGCCCACTGACAGTTATCTGTCAGCGATTTAAGTGAGAGTCGCTTGTTTTTTCAGTAGCGCCAAATAGGGCTAAGAGTACGACTTAGCTACTTCATGCGTCACATTCGCCCCTTTTTACACGGGGGAGGGCACATTCACACACCTCACATATAGAACACAGAAGAGGAGCAACCATGCCCGAACCGAGACTCGAACCTGGGACGATTCACGTTTGTGCAAAATATTTTTGAATAGATGTCCGATTTCCATAATTATTCTAAGCGAATGTAATGAAACTTATAAAAACCTAACAGATTACGCTTTATAAAGTGTAATTATAACTTAATATTTTATCATCTATAGATTTCGTATTTTTTTTTTTTTTTACAAACTTATTTATTTTGCAACTTATTTACTTTACTGCTGTGATGACCGTCTTGCGGCCACTTCTCAGCCTATCGACTGTAGGCAGCTACTAGGTATATCAAATTGGAAATCCAATTCTGCATGCTAATAAATCTGAAGTATCCTTAAAAAAAAATTGTTGAAAATTTTATTGCAAATTTCTGAGATGATTTTGAAATAATCAGTGGTTTAGAACAGGGGTTCCAAAAAGTTAAAACAGTGCTATCCACTTTTTACAAGAAAGCGAATCTATAGTGGCATAGTTCATCCTTCGCACATTGAATTTTTTCAGAAACGATCAATACAATTCTTGCTGAAAGAAGCAGCAGCTATAAGTAACATGCACAGACGCGACAGATGTATTTTTCAAAATGTCATTTGTTGTTGTTTCTTATGGCACTCGCCATGGACAAGCCCGCTGTTACGATGACAACGATTTAAGCCTAGGGGGAGCGTCTCTTGTTTTTATAGTAGCGCCAATTAGGGCCAAGAGTACGACATGGCTACTCACGCATCACTCATTCGCTTGCACAACCCCTTTTTGGAGGAGGGCACATTCACACATTTCACCGATAGAACAACGGAAGAACAATCATGCCCACACTGGGACTCGAACCCGGGACTCTCAGATCACGGAGAAGACGCGCTACCCCTATGCCAGGACGCTTACTTGCGTATCGCATTACATTTTCCTCGATATATACATTCAATACATAATCTTAAACGAAATTGCAGCTTTGTGTAAAAGACGCAGATGCAACAGATATATCGTCACAACGGGGGCACCACAGAGATGTGGATGAGAAGTTTCCGGTAAGGTGGTTGGTTCTCGATTTATTCAATTTTTCTCTATGGTTTAAGGCTGTAATGTCGTCCTCGCTATCTGATCAATGCCTAAAATTACGTGGTCCATTCCAAATAAACCTCGTATTTCTTCACAAAACTAATAACAGAAAATAAATTACTTTAGGGTCGAAACTATTTATCAGCTTTACAAAAACAAAAAGTATAAATTCTCATAATGTCCATTTGAATTATTCTGATTGATCTACGAAAATAAAAATCAAATAGAATTCATCTTTTGATTACTCTCTAATTTAATCAATTTGTTTTATTATGTATACCCCCCTCCCCCAATTACTTATTTTAGAATGTAAGAATTATTCATTTAACTGGTTTTTTTGTGTATTTCTACCATTCAAAACATGAAAACGATACATTTGTTGAAAAACCGCTAGAATCGTTCAAGACTGCACATCGTCCATTTAGTGGGAAATTATTTCAAAAGAAAAAGCAATAAACTTTTTGGAGAAATCATTCCATTTTGCAACAGTCTGATCATCGATCCAAAAATTATACTTCCACGTATTTTTATTTAATTTCATTCTTTTAATAGCTGAACTTCAACCAATATTCAAACAACTTTTCAATGTGCACACATTTTGTAATCGAATAAAGAAGTACCAATCAAAAATGAATATCTGATGTTGTAAGTTATCTATAGGACAACTGAAATTTGTTTCATTCCCTAGAAATCAATACTTGTATCCATGGATATATTTTTTGGATTTGAAAAAAACTAAAAACTAAATTCTTGTTTTATAATATCTTAGCTACCTAGACACAAGGGTCATTGTACATTGTTTACCTCAAACGTAAATGTTCATCTTAAAAGAATCCGAGAAATCAATCCAGATAATGGCATTTATCTAGTGGAAATTATCAAATATACCTTTAGGGATACAACTACAAAGGACAATAAATTTCTGAGTCATAGATGGTCCAGAAATATACAAAACAGCTTCAATTTTCATATTTTCCAAACCGCGGCTCTTTCCGCCCTATCCGCCAAAGGTTATGTAAAATTGAGTATTAGATTATTCTTTGTATGCGAGACACAGAAGACATTGAGTCGCTTAAGAGTCCGTTCTTAAGTAGAATTTTGAGAACTAGCTTTTTTTTTTCATTTAACATTATACCCTACATTGTGCGGAAAAAAAATAATAGATATATTATTTAATTCTAAAAATAATAATGGGTCCGCTGTAAGTTCAGGAAAAGATTCTCCGTCCAAAGTAAGTTGATTTTTTTTTTCTCCTTGTACAAGAAGCATGTCATAGAAAGTAATTTAATAATAGTAAAAAAATGCAGCCTCGTGGTTTCGATGAATCACAGTTTGGGAATATCCCAAGAAAACCACTCTTGGAATTACGGCTGTGAAAATAATAAAACGAACTTGACATATGAAATTAGAAATATGACTTAGGAATATATTAAATTCTATTCTTAATACAGGGTGTTTATAAAGTCCCGGACCCATTTTGATGTTTAATAACTCATAAAATAATAAAGATATAAACACACTTATGACATTTATTGATGGAATAACTCATATATTTTCCTTTTCAGGTTTGAATATTTTTACTTTTGTAAATATCGTCTGCGCGTGTGGTTAATTTCAGATAATTTCATCTTCCAGTCTAAATATCTGTACTTTTCTAAATATTGTCTGCTTATTAATTGCATTTTTCTCTCTTTTTTTTTGTCAACTATTGCAATGTTATGTTTACTTTTGATGTGTTTGTTCTATGTAGTACTTTTGTATGTGATGTTTTATTCGAGCGGATATTAAGGAGAATGCATACACCACAAGAGAAAGCACAGATTTTATGGTGGTTCATAGAAATGAAATTGATAGTGCAAGCACAGAGAAATTTCAGAAGAATTTACCAAAAAGATCCTCCATCCAAAAACAGCATCTTGCGGTGGAAAAAGAATTTTCTAGAAATTGGAAGTATCGAAGATAAGAAACGTTCCAGACGTCCTTGCACAAGTGATTTTGATGTTGAGCGTGTCAGAGAGACATTTTTACACAATCCTAGAATATCTGTGAGATCAGTGGCAACAGAATTGGATATGCCAATTTCGACGGTGTACAAGGTTATTAAGAAAAAATTAAGACTGCATGCATACAAAGTTCAAATTGTTCAAGTTTTGGAACCGAACGATAGACCTAGGAGGATGGCCTTTGCAACAGATATGCTAAGGAGGATAGAAGATGCTGCTGATTTTCTGAAGAGCATAATGTTCTCCGATGAAGCATCCTTTCATGTTTCTGGCATTGTTAATCGCCATAATGTGCGCAAATGGCTCTGTGGATGCCGACATGCTTGTCGCTACCTGGCGTGAAATTGACTATCGACTTCATATTCTCCGTGCGACGAAGTGGGCACACGTGGAAGCTCATTGACAAGGGTCATGAAACTTTTTGAGTCTATTTAACCATTTATGTTATTAATTTAAATCTATCTTTATTATTTTATGAGTTATTAAACATCAAAATGGGTCCGGGACTTTATAAACACCCTGTATATATATTATAGTATATAAAATTAGGAAAATTAGAACTTCAAAATGGTAGATTTTCATTAAAATTCAGAAGAAAAAAAACAATCTGTCTATAAGAAATTTGTTTATTTGTCCGTTCCTAAGCATGTGACTACGATAGCTCAAAAATGCGAAAATTTAATATAGATGATATTTGTAATATGGTCTGTATTCTTACATTATAGATCTGCATAAAATTTCAAACAAAATCCATGAAAGGTAAATTGTTTGTGTATACGAGCACTCGTAATCCGAAACAGTAACAAGCTAGATGGTGAGTTTATAACCTTTATAAAGAAAATGTAGATCCATGTCACTTACATTTAAATTCGATAGTGGGTAGACAATCTATTTTCCAGCCCGTATGTCTATGAAAATGGTATCTTAAAAACATAAAGAATAAGATTATTGACTTTTGATAATTGGTTTCTAAATCAAAATTGCAGAATGGATATTAGGACCCAGCAATCTGAGAGAAGCAGTAAAAATTACTTTTTCAATTCTCTTCATTTAACCCTTTAAAGGGCCATTTTTTTCTAGTCATATTATGTTAAAATATTTTTAGGCTTGAAATTAGAATGAGAAAAGGGATTCATTTAGTTTATTAGATAAATTTAATTTGATTGATTAATTAATTAGGTTAATTAATAATTAAGTAACAAATCAAGACACATCATTTTGTGTAAGATAAAGAACTGAAGCCTCTAAGTTTCTGTCTTTCTAAAAAGATTTGTCAGAACTAATGGCAACCTACATAAATTCATACAAAGATTGATAAATTTGGTGGGAAGCGTACTTCCCACGGCCCTAGAAAGGATTAATTAGGACGAAAAGGCAAAAAGAGTAGTTGCTGCGAAACTTACATACTCTTTAATAGATGCATTTGTATATTATTGACTGAATACCAATGGTGAGCAATAATTATGAAAGAGCAATCTTTTGCTATTACGAAGATGCGGATAATACACGAGTACCTGAAAACCGAACATGCATTGTGGATGCCTTTTTTTCCTACAGATTGAAAACTAAAATTTGACACAGAATTTCAATTATAGTCTCAAAATCAAGCACCGAATTTCATATATTTAAGTTTATGCGTTTTTGAGTTATTGCGTTTGCATGCTTGAGAAAGTACAGATCCACAGGTGGGCAACCCTTTGATGGATGTGATTTAAGACTGGATAAGAATCAACACTTACCAATCTATATGCCAAATTTCATTTACCTGAATTATTGCTTTTTCGAATCATCGCGTATATATGCATGCAAACGTACAGACTGACAGTTGATTAATCCCTTGACAGACTTTGTTCTAAATTCGTTACTTATCTACACTTTTCATGTTAAATGTGTGCTCCAAAATTTATATGTTTAGGTTTTTACATTTTAAAGTTATTTTGTTCAATTTTAATTGTTCAGGAAGACAAACTCTCTTCCTGTTAACGGAATTTGTTCAAAATTTGACAGGAATATACAAATTTGATGGAATCACAATGTTTTTGAATTATTGTGTTCAGACATACATACAGACATAATTCCAAAAATATGTCTTCCGTACTCAAGGAAGTCTGGAACTTGGAAATACGCGAAAATATCTAATTCGAATTTTTTGATGATCGCAAAAAATTTCTTTGCATACCCCCCCCCCCTCTCTTCTCTCCTTTCCATCTGTAATTTGATCGAAATTGTAGCTACGATGGTGAAACAGAGGTTGGAAAGAATGCAAGCGGTGACTTTTCAATGAGATTTTGCACGCATAAGCTAAAAAAAATTGCAGGTGTTGAAAGACTTTCAGTATAAAAATTGCTGTTCATGAATGAACCAAATATCGTGCCGCTTAGTAAGAATTATCTTTCGGTCTTCAACCGTAATAGAATTAAGAGGAAATGATAATTTCAACACTCAATCAATTCCATTCTCTTGGAGTTGGATGATTCATCTACCAATTCGACTGAAATTTGCACCCCACCTTACAAAATAGACCAGAATTGGAATAGTTCTCATGTTCACAAGAAACAGGGATGCATTTGGCTTAGCGAGAGTCGTTGGGCCCAAGGTATCTCCATCCCATCGTCATGCGTAGCTTAGCAAAACGCAAATGATTCTAGGCATAGCAATATATCTCGGCTCTTTTATCACCCTCAACTTAAAAAAAAGTGACATGAACGTTTTCATGTATTATCTCAAAAGTGATTCCCGAGAATGGCACTCTAGTACCTATATTCCCTGTCTCCGATGTATTTTTCTACAATTGGCAATAATATTCTACTGTGCATGATCGACATGATAAGTAAGATCGTAGAAGACAAACATAATGGTTCCTAAATAGTCTTGAGAGCCTTTATAATGAATAATTATTTCTGTGTATAAAGAAGATTTCCAAACCATCCGTCTCGAATTAATTTTTGGTGAGTCACACCAAGATCTCGAATTCCTTATATATTTTTCCTCAACTCACAATAATGTGATGTGGGCTTAAAATTTCATCAAGTTACGATAGCAAAACAAGGATAAAAGTAATGCAATATATAAACAAGCGACTCGTTTTGAATTGCAAAAAGAAAGAATCTAAAGATGTGTCTTTTCAATGTGCGGATGGCGTATATATATATATATATATATATATATATATGAACTGGGCTTTGCATGCGACACATATGTCGCATAGCCTATTGTTCAAATTTGCGATTTCGTTTAAGTTTATATTGCCATGCAGTATTTCATATCCCATCTAAATAATCAGAATCCAATTTCCACCATGAACATTCAATTCCGTGTGAGAACTCATTCATTTTGAGTTGCAATTTCGTAGATATTTATTGCGATTAATAGTAAATGTCTTTTTCTTTACAAAAGTTCATTTGGGTCCATAAAACCTCTCTCAGAAAGAGTAAATACTGTTCACTTCTGAAAAAATTTCGAAGAGGAAATGGGTAACTATCGATTAGTTTTTTAAAAAAATGGATCGTAATGCTAAAAATGGGTAGTCTTACTATAAAAAATTTACTTGATTATGACTAGATGTCTGGAGCAAAAGAAAAATTTCTTTTCTTTAAGTCTTCTTTATTCCTAGAAGCCCTAATTTTCTGTATCGTTCCTAGGAAAGTGTCTGCCAGGCCTCTTTAAGGAATGTGTTTTCCCGACATTTCGATAATCGCTGTAGGAAGTGAAGTTCCTAAGAAGTTAGTAGAGCGAGCATCCTTCTGTAGAGAATGCGGGCGGACACCTGTTGCACCACGAATGTCACATTCCGAGTGCTCTGAGTCACGGAGGGTGTCTCTCAGAGGGTCAAGGCCGGAAGCGGTAGTCAGGTGAAAGATCGGAGAGATAGTTCTGATTTTTTTTAATTTTTATTTATTTATTTTTCTACTTTCTGGGAGTCCGCTGCTTTTGGGATCAAAGGAAACACACTTGTTGATGGCGATAATTTTCACGCAGAAACGTCCTATCCAATGGGCTTTATGGATTGTAATCTGTGGATGGTAGTGATCCATGGGCTATTTTCACTGACCCATGGACTATTTTACGGGCTTATATTCTATACTGATTTTATTTTAATTTTGAAATAAAAACCGATTCGATTATAATCTTAAACACAGAGTACAAATGATGGATCCGATTTTAAAAAATCATATTTTTGAAACTACTGCACATTTTACAATATGTGATACATGAATTTAAAGAGAAATATACCAAGTTTTTTTTTAGTTATAAATGTTCGGTGTGTGACCCTCTTGTTACTGGGCATACGTCCAATTTGTAATCCAGATCGTTCCAAACATTTTGTAATAGCACTCTGGCAATTGTTCTAAATGCTGCACAAATGCGTTCATTTTAGTTCTGGCAGTGTTTTCGGCATTGGTAGTACACAAACAATATCTCGTCTCAATGATTTCTTTTTGTGAGGGTTATGTCAAAAATAAGAGACAAAACACAATGCTACAAAATGTTTGAAACGAGCTGGATTACAGATTGGACTTATGCTGTGCAATTAGAGGATCACACATCGGGCATTTGTAACCAAAAAAAAAAAATACTATTTGTAATTACAGTGCCATATGTTTTGCAATGCTGCATAAACATGTATATCAGCTCAAAAATATTCATGCAAAGATAATCATTAAAAAAAAATCTAACTATCTGGAATCGAAAATATACGTTATCAAAGATAAAACAAGCTACGCGTAACAGCAAGACAATGTATTAAATTCAATTTTTTTATCACTTTTCAGCGTGTTATATAAGTGAATATTAAATATTGTGCTCTATAGAATTTAAACATAATAATACTGTTCTATTAATTAATGAATTTTGATTATTTTAAATAGAGTAAGACTGTATCTACTGTGATTATATGTAACTTTTAGAACCATCTTCACATTAGTGTCTTTTTATCAACAATAACATATCACATAAATCCTAAACCTAAAACAGTTGATTATTTTGAAAAGGCACAAAGTTTTAATCAGCAAATAGATTTTTTTCTATGCTTTTCAATGGATATTGTTGGAGCGTATGTGCTCAAAAACCTAGTTATGTTTGTGATGGAGCGCCAAATTAATTTGGTCCTAAGTATTCTTCAAATTTATTAAGATGGTTCAGATTATAGGTCAAACGATAGATCTGTCTTTGTTGTTTCTAATGGCACTTGTCATGCACAAGGCCACTGAAATTAGAAGTCAGTGATTTTAAGCCAAGGGCGCGTCTCTTGTTTTTCAGTAGCTCCATCTAAGGCCAAGAATACGACTTAGCTACACGCACACACACGTCACAACCCTTTTTAAGGAGCGGACTTCATTCATGCATCTCATTAGCTCATCCACAAACCGTAATTTAAACCCGAACCAGAGAACGATCATCCCGTATCCCCAATGATATTACTCTCGACTTGGAGGTCTTTGTGACCACGATATATTTATGCATGATCCAGCCACCACACACACAGAGTCTTCGGCCAACGGGGTTGAAACTCACAACCCGAGGGACACGAATCCAACGCTCTACCAACAAGGCTATTCCGGTCCTCGACAGGCTTGTGAAAGTGGCTATTAAAATAATAGATTTTATGACTATCTCGACAAGTTTTTGATAATTAAATAAAATTGTATTCCGAAATTATTCAGGTCTAGGTGTTTTTTTCAATTCAGTTATATTAATATCCCATTTAAAACCAGTGTTAAGGCTATTTTTAGACGGATTTCTACTCTTGAACAATGATCAAATGATGTGGATAACATCTGAATAGGTAAACCTTTCTCCAAACTAGTGAAAGGACATTTGGCTCCGCCTGATTTAACATGCACCAGCATGTTGACATAGGTATTCTTTAGTGGAACTAGATCTCGAGCCTGGAACTTTCTGGAATTGTAGCTGGCCTTTACTATAAGGCCACAGCGGCCAGAAATGCCTGGAAAAATGCATTACTTAGTAAATGCAAAATGACATGACAGGTCCAGAAGAGATTAAAAGGAATCTGAAGTTTTGAAGTTTCCTTGAAATAATTTATAGAATTTGTGTAATTATGTTTTCCCAAGACTTTTTTTTTGTTTGTTTGTTTTATATTACTTAGTCTGGAATTTTCCTTTACTCTGTATTAGCATAAATGAGTGTCAGATTAAAAAAAAATTTACATGTTTAAAACTATTATACTTAATATGAATAATGATACATGAAAATAAAGAAAAACGACTCAAATTTTGCTTTTAACGTTGTTTAACAGGAGAAAATTATCTGGACCTATAAGAAGTATGCTATTTCCATAAATAGCATGCAGGATGGTAAAAAATATTTTTTTTCAACAAGATGAAGCTCCATCCCATTGCGGTTTGAATATTCATAGACAATCTAAATATCTATAAATCTAGAATATTCATAGACAATCTAAATATCTATAAATCTAGAATATTCATAGACAATCTAAATATCTATAAATCTAGAATATTCATAGACAATCTAAATATCTGTAAAATCCGCAACACTGTAGTGGACATGCAAATAACACTGATTTACCCAATGTCATATAACCACCAAGATCTTCAAGTCTTCCCTTGTTCGATTTTTTTAAACGAAACTCACGGTTCTTTTTACGAAAAATCTTATTTATAAATCTCATTACAGAAAAAAAAAAATTAAAGAACTTACAAAAACGTATCAGTGTTATATTAAGTACCACTGAGAGAGTGTACTTAATGCTAAATGTGTGGAATAAATTTTATCATAAGTTAGATGTTTGTCGTATTACGAAAGGTTACGAATTACGAATTTGTTTGTCGTATTACGAAAGGTTACGAATTACGAATTTGTCGTATTACGAAAGGTTACGGTTACGAATTTTATTATAAGTTAGATGTTTGTCGTATTACGAAAGGCACATCGAACGCACTGTAATTGAAAAAAAAGTGAAATGCTTTTCTTTATTTTCATACACTGCTGATTATATTATGTGTTATAATTTTGAAAATATAAATGTCCAATATTTAGTCATTCATTGATGCTAACGTTGTTCTGCAGAAGTATTCTCAAATAAAATAGTGCTATTTTCGTTGTACCCTGTTCACGGCTTGAACGACAATAGTTTCAGAAATTTAAATTGAGAAAATTTGATCGACTGAACCAATTTTCTATTGGAGATAGTCACATAACATCATAATGATAGTATAAAAGTGGAAATATCCGATTTATCTAACTTTTAAATCTCGTGGTATTCTTGTAAACTACATATATTTAAATAGAATCCTTCTTCTTTAGCCTTCAACTATGAAAGAAAAAATCATGAGATTAAATGTTTGATGAAATAATGAAAACAGTTGGAATTTGAAGGAAACAATGTAATCAATAGAAAACAGGTACAAAATGTTTTTTAAAAAACTGCCAAAATTCAACAAAGAATTCCCACGATTATTAAATTGGTATCAGTCAAAAGACATTTTCTTAATATTTTAAAGCAGTGTGAAAAACATTTGGGGGGAGGGGCAGTATTCTCGGAAGATATTAAGGAAAAAAAATATATATGTTCCAAATTTGTTTTCTGTAAATTAAGCGATCTGCTTATATAGCTCCAATACTCTCTCTCTCTCTTTCACACACACACACACACACACACACACACACACACACACACACACACACACACACACACACACACACACACACACACACACACACACACACACACACACACACACACACACACACACACACACACACACACGCACTTCTTTATTAGTAGTAGAAATTTAGCGGTACAATTAAGAGAATCGAGTAAATGTGTACCGGCCCTAATTCAATAAAATCTGAAACAAAATATTTATCAAAATTTCATGGTAGAATTTTCTGTCGATTATAATACTTTCTTTTTGTACACTTCGCTTAAGAAGTTTAAATAATCGAAAATTACTTGTTTTTTTTAACACCTTAAAATTTTTGAAATATAAAACGATGCATTCATCATAGATTTTAAATCATTATTTTTAAAAGCGAAATCTTAAAAGAAAAACAGTGACATTCATATCGGAAAAGGGGATCCCAGGGAGCATTGTTCTAGCCATGAATCATTTTTCACAGTTGTTAAAACTGTTAAAAATAGATTGGCAGGGAAAAGTGAGCTTCGTTCACAAGAATAACCTTATTTTCTCAAGTCTTATTTTAACCAGCTTCTATATTAGGAATAAATCCATTATTAGCTGATTCGGGGATTTTATTTTTTTAGGGATGAGCATTATGAGAGCTTTATTTCAATCAAGTGGTCAATTTATTTTCACATTTCAATATATTTTTAATTTTATGAAAGTGTTGGATTCATATTGGTTTAATTTTTATTTTCTAGCTTAAGGATTTTGTCCTTTCTTAACCATGGAATTCTTGCAAAGAACTTTTTACTAATATTGTTTGTTAAAGAATTAATTTAGCTTTAGGGTCAAATTATTCAATTTCATTTTTGTTTTTCAGTATACCAAATATACAAAGAGAGAGTATACTGTAATCACTAAAAAATTCTATCTCGAGATTTTGAAGAATTTCCTTATTTCAGACCTCGCTGAGCACCAAAAAACACATTTTTGGAATAATTTTTGTTAATCCGATGATTTGTTTGCCTGTGTGTAAACAAAACACTTTGATCTATAACGAGGAAATTTGGTCTGTTATATTTACATCAAATTTTTTTATTTATATGCAGATTTTGAATGAAATCCATTACCAGAAGGTTTGTTTGTCTGTCCAGTTGCAAGGGAACATATTCTCAAAATTTTTTATTACGATAGTTGTTAAACGTAAAGAACTAAATAAGTAAAATTCGGTGCACAGATTTAGCATTTAAAGTATAGATTCTTCTAAATTTTTGAATCCAATCTATGAATTAATGGATCGTCAGTCGATCGATACTTTCTTATACTTATAAACCCAATAATTCAGTAAAACGCTTAGATAAATGAAATTTGGTAAGTGATCTCGTAACTAAAATTATAGTTCGGAGTAGAATTTTGATTTCAATTGATCGTAAGAATGGTGCCTAAAATGTATATTCAAGTTTTTTTTTTCAACTCTACTTCGAAACACACACAAAATCTGAAATAAATATTCTGAGTACTCATGCCGTTCATTATCAAAGATAAATAATTTTTACATGGCGGAGGTGGAATAACAATTTTATTAAGGATTAGGGAATATTTAAGGGAAATTACCCCTGTTTGTATGTAACAGTAATAGTTCCAAGTCCTAAAAATGAAACAATATCGAAAATAGCTTAGCATTCTTTCACGGTTAAAGGTAGCAGATATACATCGTCATAATCAACTATTCAAATGCAAAACGATTTCAGTGCTGTCCTTGAGTCTATTTCATGGAGATGAAATTTCAAAAATTAGATTAAAATGAGGACAGATAAAGTCGTATGTCTGGAGCCTAGTCAACTGAGTTATGAGATATTTGTTATTAATATAAGAATAAGAACAATGTGCTTTTTCTCATATTCGTAGAAAATATTGAATATTTACTGCTTTAATGTCAAATTCTTGGTAGGTTTCTTTCATTGCTACCCAGTAGGCTTTTAGACTGCCATAAATCCCATTTTTTCCATATGAAAATGGGGCAGTAAAATCCTCTTCTTTTTTCATTTTAATCTCTAATGTTTTGTGGTTTTCACTATTTCCAATATTTCATAGGAAGGGGTGGGGGAGGTATACTTACCACAGATTGGGAGTCTTTATTTCAGAATATATTTTTAAAAAAGTATTATAGCTGCATTTTTGTTCAAAGATTGATTTTCCACATATAAAGAAGTTTGACTATGTATTTGAAATCTAAAGGAATGGTGTGAAAACTTTTGAAAAGATCATGATGAAACTAAAAATGATATCGATGAAATAAACGAACAAATAGAGATGCTGTGAAATTTTTTAGAAAGACTATGATGAAATAAAATATGATATCGATGAAATGAACGGACAAATAAGGATGCTGTGAAAATTTTTGGAAAGACCATGATGAAATTAAAAATGATATCGATCGAATGAACGGACAAATAAGGATGCTGTGAAAATTTTTGGAAAGATCATGATGAAATTAAAAATGATATCGATCGAATGAACGGACAAATAAGGATGCTGTGAAAAGTTTTGGAAATATCATGATGAAATTAAAAATGATATCAATAGAATGAACGGACAAATAAGGATGCTGTGAAAATTTTTGGAAAGATCATGATGAAATTAAAAATGATATCGATCGAATGAACGGATAAATAGGGACGCGGAAACAAACAAAAATTATACAGAAACTTATGGTCAAAAACTTCCTATGGAAGTACTAGATGTATCTCTGAGAAACAATAAGAAAAATTAATGAACAAATCTTTACTTTTGCATTGATTCCAAATGTAAATCGATAAAAATTAGAAAAGTTTTACAAATCTTCTATGAATATATTGTTTAATAGAATAAGTACTTTTTATTGCCTATTTCGCCATATTCTTATAGAACTCCTTTAGCGATGTTAAATAGCGTTTGTAACCCTAAATTCCAAATCCCTTTTTATTTGTTTCATTATATCTGATTGTTCTTTTTATTCTAGGCATATTGTCTTTAATCTTCAGTTATAATACGAATTATTTATTTAATAAAATATTTTAAAACTGTGTTGTTTTCGAGAAATAAGTTGATTTTTTTTTACTATCTTGTATATGAAGTATGCTAGGAAAAAGTATTATAATCGCCAAAAAATATCGAATTCAAAATTTTTGGCGAATCTCAATTATTAGATCTCCTTGTATTCAAAAAATACATTTTTGAAATTATTTCTGCCTTACTATAAACACGATAATAGAAAACGCTTTGAGCTAAAAGGGTGAAATTTAGTATGGGGCCCTCACATCAAATTTTTAGATTTCTATAAAATAAAATTCTAAAATTCTATAAAATTTTGGGCGAAAACTATTCAGTTGATGACTGTTTAGCCGGTTGTCCGAGTGCAACTGATCATGATAACTACAAAATGTAAATAGATGGATAGAATTTAGTATATTTGTATCAAATATGGAAACAAATTTATCAAGGGTTGATCGTCTGTCTGCCAGTACTGTTGCATACATGTAAACGAGATACCTCAAAAACACAATGATTTAAATGTATGAAATTTTGTGACAATAAATGCAATTTTAGCAGTAGGAAAGAAAAGGATCCAAAATGCATTTTCAGTTTCCTGGTACTTGTGTATTAACCACATTCTAGCGATTGATAATAAAAAAAAAGATATCGCTGATTGTTCACTAATGGGCTCTTTCGTGACTATTGTTCGCAATGGCATATAGTTAATAATGTCCAAATATCTTTATTAGAACTTATGCTAGAAAATTTCGGGGTGACAAGTACAAGTTAATTAATTAAAATTTCAAAAAAATCCTCCCGAAATTCGTAATTTTTTCCCTTCCAATTGTTAAAAGTAATTTAGAAAAATATTCCGTGTAAAAAAAATTCCAGCTTAATTATTATTAACCCTTTGCACTAGAGAGGTGACTTATGGTCACCATTCAAGACGGTGCATCATTTTGACGTTTTATTTATTTATTTTTCAATTTTGATTGTTAAAAATGCCATAATGGTAAAAAGATGTAAATTAACTCCAATAATTCAACTTGAAATAATGATATATATTTACTTTTCGGAACAATAAACAAGCCCTTATATTTGGTGAATAATTTTGCATCGAATTACTTTTACGAGTGCAAGAGCTTAAAAAATACAAATCATTTGATTGTGTAACAATTGAAAGATAATGACATTTTCAACCCAACCAAACAATTTTTATCGACGACAGCAAAACAAATATATCATGATATTCTATCATTCCATTTCGCCAACATTTCACCTCCCAGAGAAATATCCATATCACTAGAAATATGCAAAAGCATATCAGAGATTCCTGCATTAATTGTGTTTGCATTCCATTTATGTGGATTCCATTTCTCGTTGCTGCTAAAGTAAAGCACAAAACTTTCCTCACCTGAAAACACAACGTCGACATTCCTTCCCATTTTTGTCAAACGCATCCACCTGCGTAAAATAAAAACAAACTATATCGGCCTTGAAGTATACAAACATTGCCTATTTCTGGAGTAGAAAATCTCTTTTTTTTTTTCTATGCTGAAAAGGTCAGATATTTCGGCTGTTTATCGTTTTTGAAAATTTGATGCAGACGATTTTTTCTGCTTTGCTCAATATATAAATAAAAATAAAAAGGAATTCTTATTAAAAATTATTTCTTTAGAATTATAAATTTCCTAAGATATTTTTTTGCCTATTAAGATCATAAAAATAAAGAGATAAATTATGACAAATATTTTGTTCTGTTATAATGGTAAAATTATTTTATTGTTATTTTATTATTTTGCAAAAAGATAATACCATTTATGTCTTATAAAATCTATTAATATAGTATTTGTAAATGTTCTTTACACAGATTTTGTAAATTTTGCTATACATAGAGAAGGAATGAACAATTATCGCTTAATATGGGCTTAAATGCTCCAAACCGTAAGAATATTAAATAATTTTGAGAAGAATGTTGAAATTCGAAAAATGCAGTACAAATTAAGTTCATTTTTTTTTTTTAACATTTAATGTAAATAACTATCAAAGCATATGTTAATATAAGTTAGGCAAGAGAAAATATCGTTCGTTTTTAAATGTTAATGCAGAATTTTGGTAAGATCGACTTCGAAAATATGTCATAGTAAATTTATTTTAGTATGTAAATTTTAAAGAGGTTGTAAGTAGGGATTGCAATACCGGACCAAAAGTTCAATACCGGTATTCGGTATTTTTTAGATCTTAATACCGGAACACCGGTTTTAATACCGGTATTAGAAATTTTAGGAAAAGAAAGAAAACACGGGTGTTTCTTTGTTTTATTTACTAGTTTTATTAGAGAATGTAAATATCACAAAAATAATTTGTAACTTATAAATTATAACAGCATATAAAGAATCACAAAAAAGGAACATCTTCTTTATTTCAATCACAAAAAACTGTTGTTGTTTCTGATGCAAGGTGGTATAGCTGCGCTATACCACCTCCTTCTAAAATGTCCAAAAACAATAGCGGATCCCTTAAAATCTCAAAAATCGTAAAAATTAAACATTCAAGAATATGATTGGGGAGGCTTGATCTGTCTTGCACCAAGGACATTCAGCAAATATCCCCCGTCCGTGTTGGAAGGTGAGGGATTTGTTGTGTCCACTTAAAAAGCGAAAGAGAGCCGTTTGCTGTTTTCTAGAGATATTCAAACGGTGACACCAACCGGGACTCTTACCAAAGTACCAAGGGTGAGCAGGTGGAACTCTCCAAAGTGCATCTTTTTGATAGAGGAGATTTCAGAATAAGTTAGTGTTGCATCACCATGAAATATGTCAGCTGAGGCAGTCTAAGCTAAATTATCCGCTATCTCATTACCATTTAAACCAATTTGTGAGAGAACCCACTGAAAGTGTATAGTGTTCAGCGGAGGGCCTGGCAATAATAATGTTTAGATAAACAAAATAGTGTTAACATCACTATTCAGTCTGTGGTACTATTATAAATTTTTGAAATGTGATCTTAAAAAACATAATGCATCAATTGTACTGTCATTAAGCCTGGAATGTAATTTTGTGCAAAACGTATCAGCTGTGGAAAACGCTCTTTCGGTATCTACGCTAGTCGGTGGTACTGTTAGCAATTTACGATATACTTTTTCCAAATATTTACCTCTAAATACCTCATCTTCATAAATCGATCACTCGTCGGATGGTTTTGGATATAGCTGATTTCTGTATTGCATTTTAGTTTGTTGAATTTTTTTTATCTATCGCTAATTTTAATTTTTGTTCAAGAGACAATTCCTTTCACATTAGTGCCATCATAATCTCCGATAACTGTACCGAATTCTTCTGAATGTGGATAGGTTTGGGGGTAAAAGCATTTTAAGAAAATTTACTATAAACTTGATCAGATTTGAATTGGTTAGTCTCTTTTCTTCTTTTTCATTATTAAAATCCTTATAATCATGTAAATACCGTAAGATATTTTCTATTTCGGTATGCCTTTCTTCTGTGCTATTTCTCAATGTAATATATAATTCTTCGGATAGTGATGTGTGCTGTTCTTTCAGTGACTGCAACATGAAATTTATTGTTGCATTAGCTGTTAATAAATTAGAATCTCTCAGGCATAATGCCTCAACAGCCAGTTTTAATA
This sequence comes from Argiope bruennichi, assembly GCF_947563725.1. Lineage (NCBI taxonomy): Eukaryota > Metazoa > Arthropoda > Arachnida > Araneae > Araneidae > Argiope > Argiope bruennichi. The sequence goes on along the minus strand of NC_079153.1, from coordinate 114,493,756 downwards.
TTCAGTTTATATTAACTTGTAACAACCTTTTCTGAATATTAAGTCGAATTCACTATCTGAAAAATTAATTTGCTGGTTTAAGTCGATTACTGTTTTTTGGATTGGATTTCTCAGTTTCAAAAATCGTTCCATCATTAGGAGTAAACTGTTCCAACGTGTTTTAGAATCTCCTCCTAAACATCTCCTTTCATCTTTCCTCTCACTCCTATTTTGTCAAAGTAAACCCATACTAACGCATGCGCAAAAGGTGGAGGGTTTTACAATCCATTGTCATACAGTATTTTATCACTTCTCTTGATTGTGCGATGCAACTTAGTATTCACAGTCTAATTAATTTCGTCCGTTAGTGAGACATAAAAACAAAAACGTATACTATTTTGCTATGTTGGCGATCCCTGAACAATTTAAATAATTACAAGACACTTTAAAAAATTTCTAGTAAATACCGAAAAATCGATATTTAAATTTGTGAATACCAGTATTACAAAATTGTACAAATGGCTCAAAATACCGGTATTCGGTATCCCGGTATTGCAATCCCTAGTTGTAAGTAATTGCAATCTTTTAATTCCCATTTGTAATGAAAATTTGTAGATTTTGACATTCTATTCCATTTATATATATAAAAAAAACTGAATAGAAAATATATATTATTCATTTCTGCGATAAACTAATGCTAAATGTGATTTTATACTGCAAATAATTATTCGATATTAATTAAAAATTGATTATAAATAATAAGCTCTTATTTCTTACAATAAGAAACATACTATAATTATAATTTATTTCATGAAAATGATTATGTATAAAATCATTCAAAAACTCATAAAAATAAATATGTTCAGTCTATTTTGAAAATGTTTTTAATTAAGACTTATGCTACAAAAATAAAATTAAAAAAACTTATCATCGATATACTGTTAAAAGAGATTAATAGTGCTGACTGACTAAAAACGATTAACGCATTTTTATTGCTTTAAAATGACATTTCTGTAACAGAAGAAACTCTCGTTATGAATGTATCGTCAATATACATTGTTGTTAACTTGTAATATTGCTCCTCAGAGCAGTAAAGACATTTTTTCAGAAAGCTGTTATGGATGCTGAATGGTTTCGGATCAATGCCATTCGGGCTCGGCGTCAAAATCGAAGATTCCAGAAATAGCAAGAATCTCAGCAATAGCTTCATTAAAACGAGAATATTCTAGCTTCTTCATTGCCTTTTCACAGAAATTAAAAAAAAACAACCTGGCAGACAGAGCTGAAGTCAGTCAGTATTGGGTACAGCATTGAGTCAGTAGTGGGTATCAGTAGTGGAAGTCAGTCAGTGGGTATCACCTAGTATCAGGAGTGGGTATCAGTAGTGGAAGTCAGTCAGTGGGTATCACCTAGTATCAGGAGTGGGTATCAGTAGTGGAAGTCAGTCAGTGGGTATCACCTAGTATCAGGAGTGGGTATCAGTAGTGGAAGTCAGTCAGTGGGTATCACCTAGTATCAGGAGTGAGTATCAGTAGTGGAAGTCAGTCAGTGGGTATCACCTCACTTGAGTTCAGATCAAGCGAGGAGCACGTTCGAGAGACGTGAATAATTGATAAAAGTCTCTTTCCTGCGAGTTCCCTTTGAGAGATTTATGCTATTCATTCCTATTATTTCATACCGATTTGCTGCTTGTATGCTGCTGTTTATTGCAAGCGCTGTTATTGTGTACGCTTCGGCTGTGTTTCGTTGTTTGTATATTCGTGTCTTTATGCAGAATGAAGCATCATTATTTATTTCATCTTTCTGTCCTCTGATTATTTCACCATACACCCACTGCAACCGATCTTTGATTTTCGGAGTTTGCTTAACATTGTCAGTAACAATATACTGCTCATATACTGACACAAATATGCATAATTTTTTGTGTAGAGATGACATTTAAAAAGTTCTTGGGAACATTGATTTATTTATTACAAATGCCCAGAAGATTGGCAAGTCATTAGATCTCTAGCCTTCTAAATGTCAGAGACGCAAGGAAGGTGGCAAAGACATAACAGATTTAGAGTTAACCAGGGTGCACCTCATGGAGGCCTGCTACATTACACCCTAGTCTTGAGAACATAAACTTGGATTTTTATAAAAAGAAATTTGATTTGATATCAAATAGTACTTTCTGCGGTATATGAACAATATGTAAAAACAAGTTTTCTAAAATAACTATTAGTTTAAAAAAATCATTAATTCCATTTTCGTAAAAGAAATCTTAATGTTCACGTGTGGCATTAAAAAGTTTATAGTGATCTGCAGTTCAAACAGTTGCGCTTTTGTTGCCAGTTTCGACAAAAAATGTTTAGAAAAAATTGTAGAAAATATCGTTGTATAAAAAAAAACAAAATCAAACTAAAACAATGGAATAAAAAGTATGAGTAATTTCATTAAAAAAGATGAGTTGCAAATCTTCACACCCTTGCCGTTTTCTTTCCAGTCCAATAACCCATTAATTCGAAGATTTCTTCGAAAAATGTATGAGCAAAATCATATTGCTCATCCACCATTTTTGCATTTCACAAAATGTCGTCTGCTGTGATTGATAAATCCGGTTAGAATTCAGATGATGTGGTTTGCTCAATGATAGTAATAACGGAAACAATTGTGTTCGGAGGCATAATTTGGCGAGTCAAAAGAAACAGCGGAAACGGCATTGTTTCTGTCTTCCTGCTTTTGTGTAATTCTAAAGCTTTGAGTGCTTTTTTATGGAAAAACACGAAAAGGATCACGGAGTCATAAAAGTCTATATTTTTTTTTATCAGTTCATAAATTATTTATAAATTTTGTACAACAAATGCCACTGATGCTCGTACTACTCGTTACTACTTGTACTGATGCTCGTTTTATAGTGGCGCTGCTCTTAAGTTACAAAATTATCTATTTAAACAGTTTATAATGAAGAAGTTGAAATTCTTTAATTGATTTTACATTAGGATGATAAGAACAAATTGGCAGTGAAATATAGTGCATAACGAAATACTTGTTGCAATTTAATGCGTTAAAATGATAAGTTTGTATATGAAAATAAAATGAAAATGGTGGGAATTTACAGGAATTTTCAAATAAGTAGAACCCAGTTATGAACCCAATTATGCTATCGAACACCAACACTAAAATTTTGTATTTGATATATATATATATATATATATAATGTATTTTGTGTAGCATAAAGCAATATTTATTATTTATAAGGCATTGTTGAATCTTTAATATACATATTTAAAATTCATCATTTCCTTATAAAGGAAAATTATATCGTAGAAAGACTCGTATTTGGTTCATATTTTACAGATGGAAAAATAAATTTAATATTCATTATAGAATTGTAGGTTGTTATGTATAATATTCAATTCAGAAAACTAGAACTATAAATGGCGGTTAATGTCCAAATATATAAAAATTTTCAGAAAATTTTTATATGAGCATATTTTTTAGATAATAATGATAAAAGTTTGAAGTTCTTCTGAAAAGTCGGTATAAAGTAATTGTAACATAAATAGATATTCCCTAATTTCAAGAAAAAAAAAAAACGCTACAGTGGATATTTCATTATCAGATTCCCCTAAAGAAATTAATATTTATTTAGATTTTACAAAGAAATGATACCTGGGGCAACAGAGAAAGTATGATTATTATGGCAAGTATTTTGGAACAAAGCTTATTTATTGACTAATTATTATTATTATTATTATTATTATTTGTAAAATCTGAGTCTATTATTTAAGTCTGCAGTATGGATAACAGCGTTTGTTACATAATGAGACATCTTAAGAATTATGTTTTGCACAATAATGCTTAGGGAACCACATGTCAACAAATAAATTGTAAAAAATTTCAGCTTGAAATATGGATTTTTTTACTTATTATTAAAATTGAATCCAATTTTGCTTAAAAGGATAGTCATAAAATGTATTACATTTCAATAAATTATAATCAGTATTGAATCAATCAAATTTATAATTATAAAATATATATTATTGAAGCAAAAATAAAAGATTATTAAATATTTTAACTTAAATTATCCTTTTCGTTTATCAAACATAATGTTAAGATTTCAAATATAATAGAATATATTTAACTTTTATGAATAAAAAGTTGAAACACATACGCTCATAAAAAATAAGATCAAAATATTGCTGCCAACGAAATATTTGTTAATGAATTTCTAAAAAGAAAATCATCAGAATTCGGTGAATGTAGTGTTACTTTAATTTAAAATACATACCTTGTAGCAACATTTTTTTAATAAAATGCTAACTATTTAAACGCTTTCTAAATTCAAAACCTTTAAAGTTGTTCTGAAACATTATATCTCAAAAATAAATCAGCCTGAAAACTTACAGAAATCTCAAGCATGGGTCAGGTTCTAATTGAATATAAATGTCAAATAAACTGTTCAACATATCAAAAACAATTTAATCTTGCATTTTAAGATTTTCTTTTGAAAACCATTTACATTATCGAATAATCGATAGCATTTTGCTTTGTTAAATAAATGCACATTATTTAAGCTAATTTAAAAAGAAATTGTTTGAATTGTCGACTTCCTTTCTAATAAAGAATAATATTGTAGACCTGAAGGACAATATGATAATATTGGAAAGAATGACAATTTTAATTATCTCCGGTGTTTATTTTTTGAAGGGTAGATGTTATCTCCAATGCATTCGATCATCATTAAAAATCATTAATTCGTTATTTCAAGCATTTTACGAAGCGGACAGTTGACCAAGTTGTTTTTGACATTGTTTCATACAGCGTGAAGGTTCTTTAAAACTAACGAATCCGTCGTAATAATGCACATTTTTAATTTCGGTATCGAAAATAGTGTTTTAGGAATTTAACATAATATTTTCGATTGAAAATAGTGTTTTAGGAATTTAACATAATATTTTCGATTCAAGATAAGTAACATAATAATGTGGCAAGAAATTTTGGTAAACAGTTTCTGTTGTCTGTTCATCTACATAATTTTTGAAGGCTCAATTTAAATGTTAAAAACTTTCATTATAAATTATAAACAAGTTAAAAATTGTCATAGCAAATGTATGCATGCAATAACATAAAAAAACATTACCTTGGAAACATTTGTAATTTGTTTTTATTAGATACCGCTTTGAAACAATAGAAATCTATTTTATAATGTCTATAAGGATTTTGTGCCGGTTGTTGGTAGTTTGAGATTTAATGATAAAAATCCAAATTCAATTATACTGCTCCAAACATATGGTATAGAACATACAACTTTTTCAATTAAAAAGAAGAATGTGCTCTTAAAATTTCAGATAATACAGTTTAGATAAAAGGTAAAATAGAATGATAAAATCCTTAAAAGATAAAAAAAAAAAAACAATGTTATAAATGTGTAAAATATGAAAAAAAAATGTTTCAAAAACATTTTTTTTAAAAATGAGATACCAAAAGATAAAAAAATATATCATTGAAAAGAACATTGTAAAAGCAGTTGCCTAAATATCAGAAAAGGAAAACAAAGCAACATAATCATTTAACAGTATGTTTCCCCCTTCAGGTATTTATCATGGCAGAAAGTACGATGTATCGTAAAAAGTTTTAAAGTTCGATCCATTTTAGTGGACTACTTTTCAGCTTTATTATTAGTGTTGTTCTCTCAGAGTTATCTGTGTTGTTCTGAAAAATATTAGAGGACTCTGTGGTGAATAGCTTATAAGCCAGTTAACAGCTACGCTACCCGAGCAATTGCTTTTGTATCGTGGTCATGTTAATAGGCTGCGAACCACAAGGTCCCAGGTTCTATCCTCGCGCATCGCAAACACCACAACTCGCATTTAAAAGTTGGAAAGGCTTCTTCAATTGTTTCATGAGGATCATAATTTATTGCATCGTCAGTGGCAGATGATGCAATTTCATCATCAGTATCAAGAGTTGTTGCTAACCAGATTCTGTATGTTCAGAGTTACTTTTAGAAACATTGACGACGAGTCTAAGAGAATGATCATTTCGACTTAACCTTAGTAGATTAACCACTTAGATAATTAAGTTACTTCATTCTAAAATGTTCTTTTATTTTCTGATCCAGTTTCCACTTTTAATTTAATTAATTAAACAAGCGCTTAAAACTGCTGCGTTCAGCAGGTCCTCTCATTCTGAATGAAGGAATAAAAATCCCTAATGCTTATCACATTCTTTTAAAGATACCTAAAATTTCCTTGTCTAAATCGACACGGGTCAAAGAAACACAATCAAAATCTAATTGTAAACTCACTGGTCACTATATTTTTGATCTCTTCTACTCTTGTGTCGCAATGTAGACTGACGCATTTTTTATGATCACTTCTTATACAAATTATGCTTTCTGGGATGGAACAAATAGAAGTTATAAAATTTCAAAAGTGTCTTTTACACGCCCATGAAACTGCTAAAATATGTTTATATATGTATATATAAATATGTATAAAAATGATAAAAGTTAACTAAATAATAAATTCATCAAAAATTAACTAAGATTCTGGGGTTTTTCAGAAATATTTTCCAAAAATATTTTCACACAAAAACGATTTTTTGCACCATCATAAAACTTTACAAAATTTAACTTTTCATTGATGTTAGCTTCATTTCCATGCTAGTTTTTTTTTTTTTTTTTTTTTTTATAAAAACAAAATATTTTATTATTTTATACAACCTATAACTACGTTTTTAGTTTTTGCAATGAAATTCAAGGGATTTCGCAGTTTCATCAAAAAGTTCAATTGCATGTTTTTGCTGACATTAAATTAAAATAAAAAAAAAATTGGACTTTAATTCGTTATAGGATTTTAATTTCCGCTTTTAATTCGTTGTATATACATTTCTATTGTAAATTTATTCTAATATATTTTTATATTTAACAACAAGATGAAAATAAAAATAAATAAATTTATTCTTGTAAATATAAATTTATTCTTGTAAATATAAATTTATTCTTTTAAATAAATTAATTCTTGTTATTTAATAAAGAAGAAAACTTATTTTTATTAAAGAATAGAAAGATAATTTAAATAAATGTAGGCCATATTTATAACAATATTATAGACGAACAAGTGGGCTCCAAAAGAAGCAATAATAATAATTTGTAGTCATTTAATAAGATTTCCAAAAAAGTTTCAGATGCCAGTTAAAAAAAAAAATCAAGCAAATTTTCCATTTCTTAGGGGTATAATCACTTATTTATTTATTTATTTCAAATGTTTTATTATTTTAAATAATTATTATTGCTACTATTGTAATATTGCTATTATTGTAAATAATTATTATTGCTACTATTGTAATATTGCTATTATTGTAAATAATTATTATAATATTGTATTATTGCTATTATTGTAAATAATTATTATGCAATAGTAAATGTTTTATTATTGTAAATAATTGTGAAATAGATTAAAAGTATAAAACAATTTGTCTGGAATTTAAACTATTTCAGAATCTCTAACTGATTGCCTTGAAACTGATAATTCAAGCTCAATATTTACCTAATTTCAAAAAGTAGAGATAAATTACGCCTTTTTTCCCAAAATTTGAAATTTATTTCACTTATTGATTGTTTTCTTATCAGAAAATTGCGACATCTTCCTGTGCCGTATTTGTGAACGAACGGAAGTTTTTTAAGATAAGTTCAATTCGTAAACAGAATTAAAGATAATAGATTCAAAAACTCATAACCACATCCTAAGAATTACATAAACAATTATTTTTAGATTAGTCCAGTGGCTCCAACATGAAATGAACGTCACAGGTGATATTTGACGAAAGATTTATCTTTCAGAATCGGTGTCACCATCTAGGTAATATGTCAACAGGTGCTTCGTATCCAGTCAAAAATGACGTCATTGTATCGAGCATGCGTCATTTTCCAGATGTTTTTATTTCGTCAGGCTTAATTTATGTGCTTATTGTTGTAAAATATAGACTAAAAATCCGCTTGCATCAAATATTTGTCTCTGTAAACATTCGGTTGCTTAAAAGCATTTATACAGCTTTCAAATATATAGCAGTGGGAGGAATTTTAGAAAATAGCATTAGCGTAATTAACTTGGTCGAAATATGAATTATTTTATTATAATTTAAAGCATCATGATCCATAGAAAAGCGGTATTAGCATGATTATTGTTACCGTGAAAAAGCGTATTTAAGTGCAAAGAAATGTTTGAATAACAGAATCATTTTCAAATAATTAAAGGATTTTACTATTATATCATTAAGATGTTCAATTGAAATTCAGATAAAATTACATTTTGATAAAGAATACGATACTTACGAAAGATTTCTTGTTAAAATTGTTAAAACATGAAGATGTGATAGGAAAGAGCTTTGCATATGAAGTTTAACACCAAAAAGATATACGCCATCAAAGACCGCCATCAAATTACGAAATCATGTGATCAAATTATTTTAAAATCTAAAAATTTTCAATGAGTTATCTCTAGAATTAAAAAAAAAGCAATACAATTGTTTCTTTGAAAATTCGAAAGAAATGAAAGACTGATGATGATTTGTGCCGATAATTTGGCTTAGATTCAGTGGCGATAGATTGGTATAAATTCAAAAGCAATAAAATGGTGTAAATTCAATGGCAACAAATTAATGTAAATATATTGGCAACAGACTGGTGTAAATTGAATGGTGATAGAATGGTATAAATTCAATGGCGATACATTGGTGTAAATTCAGTAGGACAGATTGGCTTAAATACGATGGTGATAAATTGGCGTAAATGCATCGGCAACAAATTGGTGTAAATATATTGGCAACATATTGGTGTAAACTGAATGGTGATAGAATGGTATAATTTCAATGGTGATACATTGGTATAAATTCAGTAGGACAGATTGGCTTAAATACGATGGCGATAAATTGGTGGGAATTCACTGGCAACAAACTGGTGTAATTGAAGTTAAACAGTTAATAGTAACCGAAAATCGAATTTGTATATTTGGCAGGTTTTTCTCAAACGATTGACACAAAATTGTATTTGTAGCCTCAAAATCCCCTACCAAATTTAATAAAGTCATTGCGTTTTTGAATGATCTCGTTTACATGTTTCTGAAAGCACAAACCGACAGATGGTCAACCTTTAGTTGGATGTGACTAAAAATGTGACAGGTGTGTACAATATAAATGTTAAATCTGCATACTGAATTTTATCTATCTAGCTCTCTTTGTTTTGTAATTATCAGATAAACTTATATTCAAACAGCCAGACAGACAGGCTTCCTCGGAACCCATTTTACTCAAAATTTGATAGAAATCTGCAAATTTTGTATAATTATATGCCAGATTTCAATCGTCTAGCTCAAAGTGTTTTTGAGTTATCCTTTTCACAGAGAAACGAATATGTTAAAACGTATTTTAATCAGGGTAGTCTAAAACGTGGAGATTCGTCAAGATCTCGAATTAGAATTTTTTAACTATTACTACTCTTTCTCTATACTACGTATACGAGAAAGTAAAAATGCACAAGGCCAATGGTTAAATTAATATTTTATTCCTGATATTTATCGCTTCTTCTGTGCCTGTTTCTAGGAATATTTTTTCTGCAGCGATAGATTTTAGGTGAATGTCAGTAACTGTGGATCTGATAGGAGAAATATTTCCTTTTTTTTCAAGTAAATAACTGCTCTCTTCCATAAATACTTTCAATGTAGAAATTCCACCTGTTCAATTATGAAATGTTTTCAAATCTGGTTGTGAATTCCATGCATTCAACCTCAGTGAATTTTGCTTCTAAATCTGTTTGGTACCGCATTTCAATTACCACCATTTGCATATAGATAAGAATTGCTTCTATATCTATGCACAACATCCAAAGAAATAAAATTAATTTTTCTTCTAAGAATTTAAAATGTCCAAACTATTTTTCGAACTGAATTCTTAGGCTTAAAAAATTTCCATATCATTTTGATATGATGCAACCTCCGCGACATTTGATTTGTCTAAAAACACAATTCAGTGTTAAAAAATTACCCAGTGACCTTTTTATTAAAAGTTAATTACCTAAAATTATGTTTGTTACGTCTCAAACACATTCGTAGAGGACCACGAGCTTGGCATTTTTGTACTAGTGTCTTCATTAAAATAAAATGATTCGGTCATACAATAGAAATATAATACAAACTAACCAGCTTTGTAGACCAACACTTTCGTCTATATTTTTGACTTTTTAGATAGTTAAATATTAATGTGGAATGCATATTTTTTTTAATAAAAATTTCCCTTTATATTTGAAAAGACAGGAAAGCATGAATTTAAATTAATAAATCAATACAAATTATAATGCGTGCAAATTCAAAAGTGCATATAAAGGCTGAAGAGAAAATTTTACGCCGGGATGAATGTCCATGGAAATATTTTTTTTTTAATTTTAATTTTAACAATGGCCAGAGTACGCTATTGAATATTTTGATGAATTAGTTTGAATTTTGTCAAAACATTAAATTTCAATGGTTACAAATTGAGTATTATATAAAAAAATTATTGAAAATAAAGAAAGCAATGAACAGAAAATAAATTGTCACCATTAAGAAAGTAATTTTTTTGAGTTTTATGAGAATACAAAACCATTTTTTTAAGATAATAATTTTTGAAAGTATGAGAGATACCAGTTTGGAAAACATCAATTTCCGTAAGTAAGTCATAGCAAATACTCAGCTGGCAACAGTTAATTTTTGTATTAAATTTTGACGTCTGTTTTTTTTTTTTTTTTTTTTTTTTCTAATTTTTTTAGATCTTGTTTTTTAGGATGGTATAATTTTTAGTGAGCCCTATCCACAACTATATTTTTCAGTTCTTTTAGTTAACGAAGCATTGATTTAAGTGCAGCTTTATAAACGTTCAATGAAGCAGTCTGAATTGTACGTATAGTGTTGCTTATATTTAACTGCTGCCATTCGACGATTTGTAATAAGACTAATTTCAGCGCCATGTACTTTAGTGTTTTATATATCGATATAGATATTTAGTTATTATACAAGATAAAATCAATTTATTCAAATTTTAAAATGCTTGTTTTGTTATTTATATTGTCAAGGATATCGTAAAATTTAATCAATTTTATAGATAAATCAATTTGATATACGGTAAAGAATTATTGTTTGTGGTTATCCAGATTATTTTATTAATCGTTTACTTATAATTAGTCAGTGATATCTATTCACATCTCAAAATAATACATTTCTTTTTACACTTAAATTTTCAGCGTTGATGGATATTTCACTTTCTCGTATACGTAGTGTGGTGAAAGCTTATAAGCCAGTTAACAGCTCCGCTGCAATTGCTTTTGTATTGTGGTCATGTTACTCGGCTGCGATCTACAAGGTTCCAGGTTCTATCCTCGTTCATCCCAATCCGCCACAGTAGTATAAAGAAAGCATTGTAATCGTCAAAAAATTCGAACTCGAGATTTTGACAAATCCACCTTTTGGACCTCCCTTAGTCCTTACAGTTCGAAAAACAGATTCTTGGAAAGCGTCTGTTGGTCTGTCGATGAAAAAGATAACTCAAAAATGATTTGAGCTGTACTGATGAAATACAAAGATAACTCAAAAATGATTTGAGCTATACTGATGAAATACAAAGATAACTCAAAAATGATTTGAGCTATACTGATGAAATTTAATATACGGTGTTTACACCAAATTTGCATATTTCTATTAAATGTTGAACAAATTCCTTTCGAAGGAAGTGTGTCTGTATGGATATTCGATTAAAAACCAACACATTAGCTACAAAATGAAAAGAATTAGATGGATACAATTCAGTACATAGATTTAATATTTGTAGTATAAACAATTATTTAATTTTTAGCTGAATCCAACAAAGGGTTGATCTCCTGCCCGTCCGTACTTTCAGAAGCATGTAAGTGCAATAACTAAAAAACGTAATGACTTAAATATATGACATGTTATTTTGTGACTGCAAGTGTAGTTTTGTATCAAATTTTTGTTTCAGTTGGTTGTAAAAATGTGTCTAAATGCGAATTCGATTTTAGGATATTATTGCCAGGGATTGCTCGCCAAAAAACTCGCCAAGGATCACACAATGTAAAAATACTAAATTGATGCCAAAGGTCAATATTTCATCATCTTATATTATTATTTAATACTAGCCGCCTTTGGCGACCAGCCGGTTCGCCAATCTTAATGTTCGTTTAAATTTTAATAATTAAATAGGTTGAACCGGAGTTTAACCCCCTTCTTCGCCAAGTTGCGATAACGCGCCAAAGCTGGCAATCTTTATTATGCACTATAATTGAACATCTGCTCTTTTGCTTTTGAACATTTCGCAAGGCCGTTGTTGGCGATTTTTAAAAATTTCGCAAGCAGGGGGTTAAACTCTGGTCGTACCATTAAATATTTTACGCAATTCCAACTTCAATAGATTCTTCAGCAAAATATTTTAAAGCATCAAATTTTGATAGTCATATAATTCACTCATAAAGGCCTTCAGTCATAACGTGATATGTATCTCTCTAATTTTCTGCTACCCCTCGTAGAATTTATGCTTTAAATTAAAGTGTAAAAGATTAATCTGCAATCAATATAATAATATTTTTGACTGAAACAAAGCATTTTTTTAATAATATGATTACTGATAATAGAGTTACTGAGCGTTTAAACTTTATGGGCACTAAAGAATATCTTTCTTAATTTATGTAATATCTCAAGAATTTGTCAACAAAATTTTCTCAGATTCATCATGAACACATCGATTTATTAACAATGTTTCATTTTAAATGCATCAAACACTAAGAAAATAAAATGAATCGTTTAAAATAATCGGTCGAAAACAGGTTTAAAAAAAATTTCTTAAAAAACGATGTACTTAAAATTATAAGCATATACAAAAGAATATATAACTAACATAAATACAATTTACTTACAAAAGCATGCAATTAACCTAAAAATAATTTAAATCATCCGTTGATAATGGTTGTCATGGCAATAATCAGAACACAATGCGCATGCGTGAATTTTCTTCTCCAGTTACGGCAACGCAAATGCGTGAATTTTTTTACGCCAGTTGGGGTAACGCTATGCAGATTATACATTTTTAATTTCCTTTATTCTGTGTTATTTTAATTCAAAAGTACGTCAGAATGAATCTGAAACATGGATTAATTAACAATGTTTAATTTTAAATGCATAAAACATTAAGAAAATAAACAGAATCGTTTGAAACAATCTGCCGAAAAATGTTAACCCTAGCCTCATTACTGTTGCGAGAAAAAAAACTGAAGCCTTACTCATTTGGCGGTGGGGATAATGGAAGATTTTTTTTGGCGGAAAAGTTGGCGGTGGGGAAAATGGAAGACTTTTTGGCGGGAAAGTTAGTTTTTAATTAACAATTAAAATTCTAATTACAATTTCAAAAAAAGGGACCCCAGGTGCACATTCCCGACCTCTAAGGTATACATGTACCAAATTTGATAGCTGTATGTCAAATGACCTGGCCTGTAGAGCGCCAACACACAGACACACACACACACACACACATTAAGCTTTATTATAAGTATATAGATATACATCAATTAATATTGCATATTAAATCCATGCAAGGCGTTCTATGGTATAACATTATATAAAAGAGTATGCGAGAAAGTTATTGGAGACCATTCTCCCTGGTTATTTCATATTTTGGTACAGTTCTAGGGACGGGTACCATTTGGCGATTTTCCGCCAAATTTTTCTAACCAAGCCCCGCGGACGCTGTAATCTTCAGAATTTTATTTCTCAATATTATGACTATTTTCAAGAGACGCTGGCGACTTTATCTTTAAAGTTTGGCGCCAATTTTGACGGTACCCGTCCCTAGGATTTAGCCCACATTCTTTTAAAGCTTTTGCTATGTTTGATATGCCGCAAAAATATTCGTTGTAGACAGCAAGTTTGGCATTAATGTACTTGTTTCTTCATGAAACTATAAACATTTTGTGAAACCATGGGAACATTTCTTTATAATACAAAATAGCATCAAAATATTGAAATTTCAAAATGCTTGTTTCACCACTCACATTGCCACCTATTGTATCAGTAATTTGTTGGAAGAAACTATTTTCTGCGATTATCCAAATTATGCTATTAATATTTTATTTATAAGTAGGTCAGTGATATCTATTCTGCATCTGAAAATAACACGCCTTTTTTCGTTTCAATTTTCGTTGGTCAACTTAAATGGTCACGTGAATGAAAAATAATCAAAACGCAAAAGGACAGAAAATGAGGTCGAGGGATGTCGTGAAATACTCTGATTTAGAACTTTTACGAACATTTTTTTAGACCACACGCGATGCACCGCAGAGTTTAATATTTATTTCTATTTTTTTAAAACGGAAACTTGCTTGGTTAACCACGAATACACCATTATCATGCTGTCTCTGCAATTTGTATCGTACCTTGTTAACAATTGTTGAGGTTGAACCCTGAAGTCGCCTCATGGTTCCGTATGGATAGCCAAGTATTGCAACTTTCAACATGGTGATGATTATTAGACTAGTATATTTTTTGTAGAATGCGTGTTATAAAAACTGTTACACACACAATGTAAAGGCTGCTGTAGCTGACGTCCTGGCCTAGGGGTAGAGCGTCTTACCGGTGATCTAGGCGTTCTGGGTTCGAGTTTTGGTTCGGGCATGGTTGTTCTCTGCCTTGTGTTCTCTCTGTGAGGTGCGTGAATGAGCCCCCCTGTAAAAAGGGGTTATGCAAGCGAGTGTGTGTGTGCTATCTTCATTTGAGCTACAAATCAGATTTCTGCCCTCGAGTGTTCAGGGGTCTTTACCCTCAGAAGTTACTGCTAAAAATTTGGCTTAAAATAGTCACACGAAAAAAAAAAGGCTGCTGTAATTAAGCCAAGCGAAAGCAAAGCAGACGATTCATATATTATGTTTATTATCAGTAATATATTTTTAAATCTGAAAAGATACCAAGCTCTTTCAATTTAGAATTGTAATTAGAGAGAAATGGTTCCATAATTATTACACGCGCTATTCAAATTCTTAACGAATAAGGATTAGTTCATGTAGCACAGGAATACAGAGCGTTGTTTTGTCAATTTGTCGATGAATACAATAATTCAAATTTGCAATAATCCACATGGATGTAATTTGGCATGCAATTTCTGATTTCTTAAAATTAGGCATTAATATCTAGTTTTAAATAGAATCCTGTTTATGGACAAAGACACTTTCTCAAAAAAAGGGGTTGTTTAGAAATAAAAAAATATTTTAAAAAGAGTAACCTGATTTGAAACCTAAATAATTTTTTTAAAGAAATAG
Organism: Argiope bruennichi; assembly: GCF_947563725.1. NCBI lineage: Eukaryota > Metazoa > Arthropoda > Arachnida > Araneae > Araneidae > Argiope > Argiope bruennichi. The sequence continues at coordinate 114,478,446 of NC_079153.1, read as the reverse complement.
AAAATAGAAATATGAAACAGAAGTTAGAAAAAAAAAGTGGATAATATTCACATTTTATCATTATTATTATTGTATTCATCGCAAATAGCATTCCCTATAGCAATTTTTTCATGCTATCAGTAACGAATTCTGCCGTCCTTTTTTAAATACATGGCACAATGACTGATGAAATCATGGCAGACGAATGTAAAAAAGCCTAAAATATTTTAATGCGATGATATTTCGAGCCAGAGGCTCGATGCTTTTTATTTCTTTATTTATAATTTCTTTTTAAGACTAGATAATTTAGAACATTCGCGGTCTTTTTTATTGTCTCACAAATATGCTTTTGAGCAAGACATTATCATTTTTTTCCTCTTATCTTTTCCCTTTTCTTTCGGTTGAAATGGAATGCGAATCCAGAAAAATAAAGGGGAAATGCTCTCGTTACTATTGTGTACTTATTTCGCCATCTTATTTCCGCAGCTCTGAAAGGTATCTAATCATTAAACGTATTTGATGAAACGCAGATTGTTACGATTACAAATTATATAATACAGCGAAATAAAGTAGGCGCTATTTTGGTAAGATCAAAAGGATCGAATTTATTTCGTAATATCAAAGAAGTACAGCGGCATTTATGAAATCTACGGTAATTAAGGCACTCATTAATTTAAATAAGTATATGAAGAAAGTTCGCTATAAAGCTAAATCAAAGGAGCTTAAATTGTCTTTCTTTCGTATTTTTGATACGCAAGTCAAATTTTTATTGTTATTTGCTAAAATTAAGTATATATTTATGAGCAAACTACTTTCCATAAACAGATTTTATCAAATTAAAAAAAACCTGTTAATTTTTTCATATACAAGATTGCATTCCAAATTTCTTCTCATAATTCACTGCATATATGAGTTATCTTAAGCACTAAATGAAACACAAAGATGATTTTAAACCGGTGACAGTAGTCTCTCTAAAACTTTCCTGAATTACTTAATAATAAAGTTATTATTTTCTCCCTCCCCACCGTATAAAATTATGGACCATGGATAAGGTAGCGGATGCCTTGGTGAATAACAGTTGTGAAATATGGATCTTTGGAGTGATTCTAACATTTTTGCTGAATTTATTGTACGATCTTTGATGATTAATCAATGGCGAGCGGTTAATACACAAGTACACGAAAATCACAAATGTATTTTGGATGTCTGTTTTCCGACTTATTGAAATCGAAATTTGACATGAAAATTCAATTCTATTTTCAAGATTGCACACCGAATTTCATTTATTTTAACTATAGAGTTTTAAAAATTATTGCGTTTACATGCTTGAGATGGAACATATCAACGATCAGATTTGATTCAAAATTTTCTAAGGATCTACTTTTTAGATGTTAACCCTATAAACCAAATTTTGTTTATCTAGCTCTTTACGCTTTGCGGTTATCGTGTTTACCTGTACTCTGGCAACTGGAAAGGCAGCTTCCTCTAAACGAATTTCGTTCACAATTTGATAGAAAACAACAAATTTGGTATTAAATCCATGTAGCAAATTTGTATATTGTGGAGAATTTGCTAATCCGCTATTCTCACTTCCTTCAATTCGGCTCTTTTTGTATACTTTTTGTATATTTTATGTGGAACCTAATCTCTCAAAAGGATATAATTTCTGTCACTGCCATGGCTAAGATATTTGAAATTTGGCATTTGATTTTGTGACTACAATTATAATTCTGCGCCAAATTTTGGTTTCAACGGTCTGAAGCAACTCATTTTAAACTCAAATTTTATTTTCGGGTACATATTACCAAATATCAGAGATTTATTGTCAAAAAAATCCCCAAAGATTCAGGGAAGGAGCTAATCCCGAAATGTTCACCCGATAAATTCAGCAAAAATGCTAAATTCACATCAAAGATCTATATTTCGTAACTATAATTCGTCAATATCATAACAAGGTTTACCCAAGATCTATAATTTTACGCAGAGGGAAGGAGCTAACACCTTTATTAGGAAATTATGCGAGAACGTTTTAGTAGATTTTACCGCTGTTTTAAACCTGTTGGTGTGGTGTGGTGTGGTGTTGAGAGGGAGTTGTCAGCTCAGGTGTCGTCCACGTCATCTGATCGTGGTTCAGAATTACTAGGTCCGTCCCAAAATAGCCCTAGTGTTGCTTAAAACGGGTCGTTAATGTAACTAAACTACACCGCTGTTTTTAAATTCAGTATTTAGATGCAATGTTTGTAAGCAAGCTCACATATTTATTAAAATAAACGAAATGTTATTCATATGCTAATCTAAAATAGCGTAATGCAATTTGACATTATATAATAAAAAATAAACACATTTGCCTACGAAAATAGCGGGATACAAGAGAAAGTAGACTATCTTCAAACCATCAGAAATCGCAAAATGATGACTTGGAAAGTTAATACTATTGTGAAATTGATTTCTAATTTCAACTCATTTGGAATAGTAGAATTATATTAATGGCCTTTTTGGTCTTTAGGTAAAGATTTTATTTTTGTAGCTTCATAAAAATGTACATTTTTTTTTTTTTTTTTTTTTTTACTTTTTCGTATACGTAGTACAGAGAAAGTATACTAATCGTCAAAATATTCGAACTTAAGTTTTTGACGAATGTCTACATTTTGGACCTCTCTGAAATCGAAAAACACATTTTTAGAAATTGTCCGTCTGTCTGTTTAAAGGATAACTAAAAACACTCTGAGAAAGATGGATGAAATTTGGCTTACGGTCTTTACACCAAATTTGCAAATTGACATCAAATTTGGAGTAAAATCTGCTTAGAGGAAGTTCCTCTTTGGCGTGGGATTTTGTGACTACAAGTGCAGCTTTGTGTTAAAGTTTTCTTTCAATTGGTTCGGAAAGACGTGTGTAATGCACACATTCCATTTTCGGATGCTATTAACCGCATGCCAGGGATTAATAGCCAAAAATCTCGCCAAGTATCATATAATAGATTAAGTAAAAATGCTAAATTCACGCCAAAAGTTAATATTTTCCAACTATTGTACGCCAATGCCATGTAAGGTGGTCCCTTGTATGACAAGTTTATTACGAAGTATGCCAGAAAGTTTTGGAGAAAACACTCCCAATGGTTTTCCTGATTATGAATTATAATTGTGCATAGTTTGCATCTGGTTGCAATTATATTTAAAATGTCACCTGATGTTTACAATTACTATAAAAATTAAATGAACGTAATCTAGGCAGAGAGGAACACGATCAGTTATTCTTAGCAAATCGACATTATCCTACTTTATTTATTATTTAAAAATTCACATAACTTAACCTTTTTTTGAAAATTTATTGAATTGGTAATTTGAATTTATTGACCTATTATTAAAACTTGAATTTATTGACCTATTGGTACCTCCCTCCTTCCACCTGAGCCCTGTCATCCTAAACAATTATCAAGTCAGAAATCTGTTTCTGGAGAGAAGTAAAATTCTCGTATTATTTTGAAGAATCAGTCCTGAAACCCAACACTATTCTAAAGAAAACCACCGTTTTCTTAAATGTTTCATTCATATTCACAAAAACAAAACGAAACATCGAATGATATTACGCTAAAGCACACCCAAAATCAATCAGAACCTCAGAAATAGAACGGAAGACCAACGAATGAATACATATTTAGTTTGAATCGTACCTGACAAAACGATTCTCTTAATTTATTCCGGAATTTTTCCTTCCTCTCTGAGATAGTCATCCGCTTATATAAATCACCCGCCAAACACTCAAACTTCCGAAAACACCTTTTCTGTTCCGCGCAGACGCAGTAGCTCCCAAAAATCGCCTGCTCCTAGTGGAAACAGAGAGCACCTGCCACTCAGGTAAAACTGACTCGTCCAGTAAGCAACACGACTTCGGCAGACGATTTTGAGCGGAGGGAGTGCACGGCGGTCACTTGAAAAGAGCGAGCGGTGCGTGATTTGCGAACACTTGAGGGAGAAGGGATAATTTATTAAATCGTTTGAGGGTGTTTATCGTGAACTCTCCTTGTGGTGGAGTAAAGTGCGTTTTCTCAAGAGGACCATTTGTTACCTTAAGTTCTCCGGATTTTGAGCAGACGATAAAGCAGTTGGAAGTTTCTGTTTCCCGTTGCGTTGGGGTGCAGCTGAGGTAAGAGATTTTGTTTTTTATGATGTACTTTTGGTAAATTCTGCGATTAAAGTTAGTTGTGTGGTTGTATAAAATTATTGCCTCATACACAGTCATGTATCAGTCCTTAAGTAGTCTACAGTACAGTCTCTTAAAAATAATTAATTTGAAATTTCGATGAATGCAATCATCGCCATTTAAATTCTGTAATTAGAAAATCGTGCACTCTCATTTGCGAAATCAGTACGGTAATTTAACTGCTAAATATATATTCATGTTAACTTAATATATATTTCATGTATTCTTTTAATTTGATCGAAGAGTGGTATGTTTTAATCTGGAGTTTTTCAATGACTTTTCTTTCCCAATATATATAATGTCTACAGATTATTTTTGATACAGAAAATAGTAAGTGATATTTATACTTTCCGATATTAACTTTTTTTCTTGAACACATTTTTATTTCAAAGTTTTTTTTTAAAAAAAATATGGAAAACAGACTTGAAGAAAAATTTGAAAATGAAATATTTGTAATATAAAGATACCGATATTCTTTTATAAAAATTTAATAAAATTATCTTAACCAAAACAGTTGTTTTATTTTTAAATAAATAACATTTCAGAATAATAAATATCAATGTTTTGCTTCAAAAAATTGGAAATGACTGATCAGTTTCAATGATCATTGAGATTTCTGACTTGAAATGGCATCTATTTTTAGATAAGCGCAAGCAAAGAAAATTTCGTATGAAGATAAATTTTGAAAAATAAATGATATAAATTTATGAAAAGACGATTCGTCTGAATATTCTTGAATCGACAAATTTAAAATGAATTTTCATGGTATTTCAATGAGTCTATAAATATAAGGTTATATTTTCATATTTCATGGAGGACAGCATTTCCGGAATGTTGCATTCCGGGCTACTTGCTTATGTTATCCAGAATCTGATGCGAATAAATTGGAGTGCCCGAATAACAGCTTTGTTTATTATTATATTTAAAACGTATGTTGACTCCTTTGTAAAAGAAAATCAATTACTTTAAAGATACGAAAGTATAAAGCTTATTTATAAAAGGTCTTAATGTAAATATTAAATTCTTTTTATAATAAAAGGCTATAAAAGTAGATCTATGTAGGACGGGGAATTTATATTTTGTCCTTGTTCAAAATTGTGTTGGGGGGGGGATGTCAGAAAAGAATGATCTCATTTATATTTCGGATTTTTCGTGGGGCAAAAAAGTTTCTTCTAGTCCAAACACGCTTCAGTTTCATTTCAAACTCTGATTCTATTACAAACTTAGAGAAGAATCGCATCACATTATTTTGTTTGTCTAGCTGAAAATGCTTGAAAAAACTAATTTAATTGTATATTTTTTGACATAATAAAAGTTAAAATTTCATTGATTTCAATTATAGAAATTAAAAAAATAAATATCTTTTTCTTTTACATATCTTTTTGCATTACAATACATATACCTTTGTGACAATTTACATCCTTATATGTTAAATTTGCTATATATTGTGATGTTCGAAGTTCAAATGAGCTGGAATCTTAAAATGAACTTTACTGAACTGGAATCTTAATGATATCTAAGAAAAGAAAAGGAAAGGAATTTATTGAAATTTTGACCTTTTCAGCCCAAATTAGCGAGTTTCCTATTTTATTTTTGCTATATGTTTCCAACATTCATGATAATCTATCTATATCTATACTTATAATAAAGCTCAATGTGTGTGTGTGTGTGTGTGTGTGTTGGCGCTCTACAGGCCAGACCGTTTGACCTACAGCTACCAAATTTGGTACATGTATACCTTGGAGGTTGGGAATGTGCACCTGGGGTTTCTTTTTTCGAATTTTTAATTAGAATTTTAATTATTAATTAAAAACTAACTTTCCCGCCAAAAAAATCTTCCATTTTCCCCACCGCCAACTTTTCCGCCAAAAAAGTCTTCCATTATCCCCAGCGCCAAACGAGAAAGGCTTCAGTTTTTTTTTTCTCCCAACAGTAATGAGGCTAGGGTTAAAATTTTTCGGCGGATTATTTCAATTGGTTCTGTTTATTTTCTTAATGTTTGATGCATTTAAAATTAAACATTGTTAATGAATCAATCTTTCAGATTCATTCTGAAGTACTTTTGAATTAAAATAAAACAGAATAAAGGAAATTAAAAATTTCTAATCCTCATAGCGTTACCCCAACTGGCGTAGAAAAAATCACGTATTTGCGTTACGTAACCGGCGAAGAAAATTCACGCATGCGCATTCTGTTCTGATTGTTGCCATGACAACGTTATCAATGGATGATTTAAATTATTTTTGGGTTAGTTGCATGCTTTTGTAAGTAAATTGTATTTATATTAGTTATATATTTTTTGTATATGCTTATAGTTTTAAGTACATCGTTTTTTAAGTAGTTTTTTTAAAACCTGTTTTCAACCGTTTATTTTAAACGATTCGTTTTATTTTCTTAGTGTTTGATGCATTTAAATTTAAACATTGTTAATGAATCGATCTGCTCACAATGAATCTAAGAAAATTTTGTTGACCAACTCTTGAGATATTACATAAATTAAAAAAGATATTCTTTAATGCCCATAAAGTTTAAACGCTGAGTGACTCTATTTTCAGTAATCAGATTATAAAAAAATGCTTTGTTTCAGTAAAAAATATTATTATATTAATTGAAGATAAATTCTTTCCACTTTAATTTAAAGCATAAATTCTACGGGTGCTAACAGAAAATGAGAGAGATACATATTACGTTATGACTGAAGGCCTTTATAATATTATGAATGAATTATATGATAATCAAAATTTGAAGTTTTAAAATATTTTGATGAAGAAGCTATTAAAGTAGAAATTGCATAAAATATTTAATTATTAAAATTTTAACGAACATTAAGATTGGCGAACCGGCTGGTCGCCAAAGGCGGCTAGTTATTCATAATTAAAGAGCAGCAACTATAGCGTTTTTAGGATATTTAAAGCTTTCACAATATTAAAAGTATTTAATTTGATTATGGATTTGATAGATATGGAATTGCATTCATTATGAATTATTTGAAAATCCTCAGGCTTTATTATTTATAATATTTTAAAACCAGCGAAAAAAAGATATTCCCAAAACTTTCTTGCATATTCCCTCATGAAGGTTTTATGCCCTCCCCCCCACACACATATCCCCAGCGTAAACATTTTTTTTTTATGGGCTTTAGGCTTTATACAAGATTGTGAACTCCGTAAAAAAACTCAATCGAATTCCCGATTTTGTACTATGTAGTATAGTAAAGAAAATCGAGTATTCCTTTTGGAGTTTTTTTATTGACTAATTGAAACAAAAATTCGACACACAACTACAATATTTGTTACAATCTCGTATAGCAAGCTTTATTAATCTAAAGACATTGCGTTTTTGGGTTATAACATTTACGTGGATTAGAATGCATTGACCGATAGACGGCCACTTCCATAATGGATTTGGTTCTAAAATTGATACACGTTTAAAATTTAATTGATAGAACAATAAAATTTTGTACATAGATCTAACTCTTTGCCTTTTGATCATGCTCAACTGCACTTACTTGTGAATGGATTTTGTTCAAAACTTAATTATTCATTTATTATAATAAAATAAAATTTTTACAAATTTAGTGTAAAGCCTACAAATTTTTTAGCAAATACACGGTTGCTAGACTTTTGATTTTTAGGGAAAAGTATCACTGATCACTTGTCTCTTACTTTACTTCGGTGAGAGGTACGTGTGTGCTACTATCAGTATATTTCTGAGATATTTTGTAGGCCGCTGACTTAGTGTTAAGTTTTCGGTTTCGGATCGGAGGCTCTATGTTCGAAATTCGATTCCATTAAAAATACATCGTGTATGCTGGTTTGGTGTATACTCGTTTGCGTCATGGATACCAAACGTCTTAATATTGATGTTATGCGATATTGTGGAGAAGGAAGTTCTAGTTCAGGAGTCATCCTTGTCATCTAACTAGGTCTCAAAAGTACTAGGTTCATCTGAAATTAGTATTAGGTCGCTTCCAAACGGAGAGTTAATATTACTTCAAAATTAAACTAATTCTCGGATATATCCTTAATCTTTTTTTCGATGCAAATCGCACGTGGAATCATGCGAAATGGGCAATATATTAGTTAATTATCAGTTGCCTTGAAATTATCACCATTTTTTCTTGGAGAAGTGTGAATTTCGGTGAGTGGATGCCATCTCAAAGATCTTATTTATGCTCGATATTTGGAGGTAAATATAACTAGATAAATAAAACAGCACTAGACTTATTTTCGAACGTACCTCATAATTTTGTACCTTAGTAACCCAAGACAGTATTTAAGTCCTCATCAAAAACGTCCTCTCTCTCAAAATTTCCCCACCACATCAATGAGGAGAACATTTGGCCCATAACGTCAGATTTAATGTGCACCAGATTTCCATACAAGACATATCTTTAGTGAAATCGAATTTCGGATCGGTATTTGAATGCCAAGGATGAAAAAGCAGCAAAATATATCTGGCATGTTTAATATATCTGGTATTGTTGCATTGTTTTATGTACGTAATCATGATATTTTAAGTATAGCAATTCATAGTCTGGAAAATAAAACAATATAATAAATAAGATATGTGAATAGTTAAAAAAAATTGCAGTGTGAATTCTTTAATTTTCTTGAGCTATATATATATATAGGGTATCATGCATATATATAATGGGTTATCATCAATATATAACTTCTGTTGTAATGTAATTAAAAATATATTAATAATATTGCATCAAGACATTTTTATTTCCGTATTTTCATGTGTGGAAATTGAAATAGATTATTTTAACAATGAGTATCATTTTTCTAAATTTTATTCTGTTCTATTATAAAAGTAACAGAACACTCGAATGTTATATTCTACATTTTAAAGCTTGCACTGTCAGAATATCATTCATTTTGTATTTAAAAGCTGTAGGTTGGCAACTGCTTTTTGTGAACGATCGGAATATTGTTAATTTTATTTCGAGTTAGAAGTTGATAGAATTCTTTTTATAAATATAGTTTTAAGCATTTTATAACTTTGTTGCCATTTTTTTTTCAAATTTTAATACATTACACTATAATTATTATTAGGGAGAAAACATTTAATATTTTATAATTGCTTGAAATATTTTAAAATATTTAAAAACTGTTTGAAATTAATGAGAAGAGCGAATTATCAACGATTCGAAGCAAAAAAAGTAACAATTGCATCGTTTCGTTTTGTTACACCAAAAAATGTCTGCCAAACGATTTCCACACATTCTAATAGGGGGGCGGGGGGGGGAAGCTATTTCAACATAGTAAGGAACGGAAATGCATGAGATCGAATGTATTCGACGTGAGATTCGCATTCCATTCGATGGGGAAAACATGAACAAGTTCGTGTTTAGCAGTGAATATTCCAGAGTGACGACAATTTTTTGTAACTGGTTCATATGTTTTGAATAATACAATAAACAAAAGCCCGCCTGTCTACTTTGATTCGAAAACTGACAGATAGAAAATTTAAATTTTCATTGTCTTTTATTTTTGAAAAAAAAAACCAGTAGAATACTCGAAAAATTGAACAAATTCCGGTATTTCAAGGACAGCTTTATGCTAGTGTATTAAAAATCAACTTTTAATACCAGTCTTCCTTCCGTTGAAGAGATTAATATTTATCTTGATCCAATTGAAGTAGAAAATGGGTTAACAGTATGCAATTTTTCAAATAAAGTCAATAGTCATATCAGATGGTAATTTTTATACAATGAAAGTTCTGGATAAAGTCTCGGCGAATAAATCCGTAATATCAACTAATTTGTCTATTCCATGCTTTGTGTTTTTTCTATCCGGGTACTTAGTTCGGCTTTAATAAATTCCATAATTCTTTCACGTCATTAAATCGATTTATATATATAAACACATTAAAAAAAGGAAAATGAAATACAATACAAACTTAGTGAAAAGGAGTCTGTTTCGGATTACGAAGCTAAGAACATCAATTACCATTTTATATATTATTAGAATAAGTATTTCTGGAATGTTTTTAATATAAATCGAATTCAGAATTCTTTGTAAGCTACACTTCTGATTTTTATTAAAATTATTTTTTTAGAATTACTATAAAGCATATCGTAATTTATGCTTGATATGCGCTTGGTTTAAAGTATATGGATTACTTATTCAGAAATTTCAGTTTGCCTGTTGCGTTCCTTCCATGAATTGGAATAGCAATTTCCCATCTTTACCCTTTGACTACTCATTTATTTGAAATGACTTTTGTACATGAAGCGCATTTAATTTTTTGAACATGTGAAGGCAGTAGCTTTTACGTAAGAATTTATTTTTTCTTATTATGCAGAATATATACTGCACCATGATATAGAGATGACTTAACCTAATTAGAATTTTTAAAAAATGGAAGCATAAATTCAAACAGATATGGAACGTTCTGATACGTCAAATGTACCTAAAGGTTTAAAAGGATATCAGCAGACATTAAAGTTACTGAATTGTACAAGAAATCTTATGGCAACTAAAATATAATGATTATTTTTGCACAATATAGTACCCACATTTTAGATTTGCGATATCAAAAGTATTTCGGATAACTACTCATGATTCGATTAATTAGAGTTTAATTATTCGAGTCGTTAAGATATTAAATAGAACAGAAAGAAGCATTATTTATCATATGCTGTAATTTAATCTTTTCTAAATAATTTTGGGATATGAAGAATTTTATAAATAAATAAAATTAAAGTTGTATGAATTAAAATTATAAAATAGCAGAGTAAAGGAAATCGAATATTTTGAGCCTAGTGAAGAATGGATTACGAAACACTAATCTAAACAAATTTGCTTATTATTTTAATTAATTTTTAATGTGATTGAAATTTTTATATTGTGCATAATGGAATGAATTCAAATGTCATCGTAATCGTCTGACAAATGTAAAATTACCATTTAATGACAAGTTATCTTGCACTATGCTCTTTTAACGTTCTTTTTTTCAGCCAGATCCACTACGGATTCTAAAATTAAATTGGCGCGGCGCATTTGTTTTGCATCACGAGAGCATCAAATTGTAAGAAATTGAATGGTTACCTTGCATAGTATTTTGTTTCTGAAAAAAAAAACAATGAATTAAATTTAACTTTTAAAGCAGTGGTTTATTTATTTTACTTGCATTTTTTTAAAGAAATATTAGAAATTTTTTTTAAATTCAATATTTTTAGTTTCGGCGATTCGTTTTCTTTTCAACAACATGCTTAAATATTATAATTAAGTAGTCTTGTTCTTTTATACGTAGTTCATTTTTTTCTGAACAAACACCATAAGAAATACGAATTTTCTTACTTTCTTATATTAGATAGTTTTGCATATTGGGACAAAAAAGATATTACGTATAAGTTTAACTTTTATTCATATGGTAAGGCTTAAGAAAAATCGGATAACTTTCACATTATAAATGGCCTGATAATTTACATGGAACATTTTTGTTTCGAGCTAATATTTTATGCAGTTTGAAGCAATCCCAAGGGGAGGGCACCTCCTTATCTAAGATGAGATCCCGGTATGGTGGACGGTTCTCGCCACCTTGATGAGTACATAAAAAAAGGTCGGGGTCAATCCCCATCATCCCCCATTGATGACAGTACGTATTTCCTTAGGGAAGGGTTGTACCGTGGCCGGTGATGGCCCAAATGTTTCAACCACAGTTCCCGCCAGTGTTGCCGTCATGGCGGGGTGGTCATTCAAGTGTTTCCGTGCGTCTTCCGGCAGGTTGGAGTAATCAGTTTGTGATTATGTAGCTTGGTGAAAGAAACAAAAAACATATTAACATTTTTTTTTTTATCTTTAGCCTATTTCATGGTAATATAGCAAAATTTACATACTTGATTAATAACACAATCACAATCGCAAAACTCATTAATCAAGCACAATCCGGTTTCGGTTCGATACAAGAATAATAAGGTTTTTGTAATTACATTTCTTGCTTCAAAGCAAATAAAATTCCCCCTATCAGCGAGTGCATCAATCTCAGTATTTCACTTAAAATTCAAAACTATAATAATCGCCTTTTATTTTTCGAAGTGGAATATAATATTCCTATAATCCAGCTCTATTAGTTTCGTTATTCCAAGGGCAACATTTGTTAGATTCTTATATGCTTATTAATTTGTATTTAAAAAGATAAGTGAAGTTTCTCAGCATACGAAAGTCGTCTCGCTTGAAATGAGTTTACACAAAATTCGTAGATAAGCGTAAAATTCCCAGAATCGACAGGAAATGCTCATGGTAAATTCAAATTTGTATTTTGTCAATGTACTACATAATTTACCGAACTTATCTTTAATCGAATATGCATTGTTTAGTAATTTGCACATTGTTTTTCGGAAATTAATTGAAGCTTTGCGGTATTGTGACATACCGATAGCTTTAAAAATCCTTCACACTGTTTCAAACAATTAATGGAAGGAAAACCCAACCTTCAGAACTGTAGATTGTTTTAAATGACATTCATAAATAAATTACAATGAATGTTTGGATGCATTGGTGATAACATATTTCGTTTGAAATGAAACTTTAAAACCAATTAAGCTGCCATTATTTCTAATACTATTTGTTTTATTGCTCTTCTGTGCTGAAGTACTGCCATTCACTTTACAGAAATAACTTTAATTTTACTTGTCACTTCGTTGCTTTCAGAATAATTTGTATCTTAATTGGAAACAGACAATTCAATAAACTTAATAATTTTATCTTAAAACAATGCGGAATTATTTGAAGTAATTTTTTCGACGTTATAATCCTGTATCTAAAATCATAGAATATCAGTTTTGGAGTTGATGTTTTAATCTTTAAAATAATTTCTTGGGTTTACTTGAATTAAATTTTTTGAAAACAATCAATATATCAATTAAGATATTAAATGTCTTCAGCCATTATTATTTTTTTTTAATTATTTATATAATCTATATCATAATGTAAGCAAGTGCCAAACACAGTTGCGCTTTTATCTTAATTTGTCTTGCGCTTTTTCTCCTACCAGGTGTTGCAAATTATTCGAAAGTGAAAGAGATGGGACACATTTGATGAGTATCATGTGTTTTTGAAATGACACTGTTGTAATTTATATTACATTTGAAGTGTTAATTCCAATAACATTTTTTACTAGTTCCTTATAAAATCACTTCATGTAGGTACAAACCTATCATAAATGCATGTTAACTCCGATTCACATTTAGAATCCACCGCATATTTTGAGCACATCTCTCCACTAAACTAGATACCGTATATTAAAAACTGAAAATGAAGTATTTGACAAACGTTATTTATCATAGATGATGTGACACTCATTTTAATCTTTTCTGGTTTTGAGAAAGAAAAAAAAGTTTCCATTTTAATATGATGCTTTGCTGAGATTGGTTTGCTCCGGTCCTCAACACCTCACATAACTCAAATTTATCATGTGACAATGACATTATATGAACGAATTGTATTATATATTACACTCGGTATTGTATTTTGGGTATTTTTCGGCTTTAGGTAATGCGCATTGTGAGGATCTTTTGGAATGAATTAATCAATTTGATTTCACATTTAAGCATAGTTTTAACTTTATCACATGTTAACAATTTTTACTTTCTAGTGTATGAAATGTATAAAAAGTATTGTAATCGCCAAAAAAAAAAAAAAAATCGAACATCAAGATTTTGACGAATTTTTCCCTTCAGTATGAAAAACATATTTTTGGAAAATTTCGGTCTCTGAAATCTGACAAGAATAACTCAAAAACGCTTTGAGCTAGATTCATGAAATGTGGTATATACGGTCTTTACATCAAAATTGTTGATTTCTATCAAATTTTGAGCAAGTATCTATTTAGCAGGAATCTGCCTTTTCGGTTCTTTGAATATAAGTTAGCACTACAAAACGAAGAGAGCTAGATGAATAAAATTCAGTATACGGATTTAACATCTATATTATAGACATCTGTCAAATTTTGAGCCAAATCGAATCGGGATTTAACCGTTTGTCAGTCTATACTTTTAGAAATATTTAAACGCGATTACTCAAGAACTCAATGACTGAAATACATCAAATTCGGTTTGATTTTATGATTATAAGTGTAGTTCTTTATAAAATTTTGATTTCAGTTCGCTGAAAAAATGCTTTTAAAATACAGATTAGATTTCTAGATACTATTAACCGCATATCAGGGATTCATTGCCAAAACACTCGCCAAGGATAATACAATAGATTCAGTAAAAATACAAAATTCTGGCCAAAGGTTAACTTTCCTGTTATTGCAAGACACCAATGCTATGCAAGGCGTTCTTTACCATACCCAAAGTCCCCGATTTTTCGCAAGGAATGGGAAGTACCGTTATTAGAGAATATGCGAGAAAGTTCTGAGGAGACCATTCCGGTGAGTTATTTTAATATCTGTGAAATTGTAAATGTTTTCATTTATTTATTATGATTTATGATTGCGTGGTTTCCGTGTTTATCCATAATATTATGTAAGCAAATGTTCGATATTTACAAAGAGTCTAATTACTAAATAAACATAATGAAATAGGTGGGAAATTGACTGCTTATAGTACTTGGCATAATATTAGTATAGTATTTTGAAATCACTGTATTTTTTACAAATTTTTAAACAATGGCTTTTTAATTGACCTGCATATGGGCTTTTTTAATCTCAGAGACATAGGATTCATAAGATGCCTTATTAAAAAAACCCCAGCCCCTTTGATTACATTATAATTCACCAAGTCTTGTTATGTTGCAACATGTATCAAATGTCTTCTGCAATTTAACTGCATGACTCGGTATTTTTTCGGCAGAGATTACATTACGAATTTTTCGATAAGGCTAATTTTCCTCGTAAGCCATAGTTTATAGAAAACGATGAAAAAAAATAAGAATTTACGAAATTGTAAAATGATCACTGCTCTCTTTTGAGTGAAAAGCATTAAATTTATGTCATTCATAACGTTCTGCATTTTAAAAAATTTACACCAAATATTATATGTCATATTTCATTGTGCTTTGTTCATAAATTCAAAAATCCATTTAACTTTTTTTTTTTTTTTTTTTTTTTTTATCGTGACTGATTCTGAAATCTCGTCCACGCGACATTCACAAATTACCTACGAGTATCCGTATTTCCTCCTCAGAACGAGCTTTGAATGTTGCAACGTACGAATTTACAAAGAAAAAAAAAAGAACAAGCAAAACAAATATGATTTGTGTCTGTCACGAATTTGTGTTGTGTGTCTGTGCGTTTTAGAGTGCAGGAAAACGTCAGTGTTGGCATTGAAACAGCATTAAAATTCTTATTCTTTTTTCCTGTGAAAAGACCACTGAAGGACTTCATGCACGTGGCCGCGTGAAAATTCTTGTTTAGAGCGAGCAGTAATTACAGTAGAAAAGAGGATATGAATTGAGAACTCCGTCTTGCAAATAGCTTTTATTTTGACAGCTTTTATCTCAGAGTTCAAAGTTCTCGTGGATAAAAAAAAAACTGTGTACATTATGTGGAAGCTATTCCTATGCTGTGTGTATGAACTGGGCAATTAATTATGTACCTCAACCAACCCACAGTTACCTAGCCTTGATAGTATGAATAAAATTTTTGACCACCTTGACCTTTAATCTGGTATTTAATTGGAAAGTTCATTCAGTTTTTATATTGAAATTTTCGTGAGTGATTTTTTAATATGATTCCGCGTTCCTGTGATGGGTTAATGAACTATAGTAGAAAGTGAAACATTGTATCGCATCCAATAAAATCAATGGACTCGCTTTATAAACGTCAAATGCACCACACCCATTTAATTCTGGAGTTCACTGCACATCTTGCATGAAGAAAAAGCATTAGACATTTGACTGAATCGTCTCGATTCCTTAATATAAAATTTTTATGTTCCAACTATGCATTTTAAATTGTTTTAAGTATTTAAAAACTATACGTTGCCACTAACTAAAGACGCATGAAAGAAATTGTCAAAAGAATGAAAATGAAACCCGTGTGAGTGATCTATCTACCCCAAACCTTCGCGCATACTCTTGTGGCGGATTGAAATGAACGAGGATAGAACCTGGGACCTTGTGGTTCGTAGCCGAGTAACATGACCACAATACAAAAGCAATTGCTCATGTAACGTAACTGTTAACTGGCTTATAAGCTATTGTTACAAAAATTTTCCTCCTACAACAAATACCGCCACTCAATTGTAATGACGCAGCGCATTTAATCTCTAATAGTTCAACAGCTTGCTTGCTGTCTGATCCTCTCAAATCTGTTTACTCGTCAGCGACTCCGACCACTCGCACACACCATTTCTGACGATCCACACGACTTCTTCAGATTCAGATTGCCTGTCTTTTATAGTTCCGGGAGGCGGGGCTGGAATCTTCAGACCAATCAGGGCGTACCTGGCTGTATCTCGGGTCTTCGTGGATGGATCGTGAAAGTTCTCGAACTTTCCAGTAGTATCCATTTAGTCGCCAAACTCGCCAAATTCGTCGCCAAGTCGCCAAATGGTCGCCAAGCTCACAGGTCATTGACGCACAGGACAGATCTTACAAAGGGTCTTTCTTACGGTGATACTAGCCGTGATGGGAAGCAAATTACAAGTTTGTAACACTATTCACTGCACTCTTTTAAGTCCTTGATCTATGAATTTATTTAATTTCCCTATTAAACAACATATCCATTTTTTATTTTAATTTCTATAATAATATTAGGAAATTGAGGTATTAAAGTGTTTTTAAGTGATTTTTTGTATTTTAAATTACTTAATACTTTTACAAATTTGCAAATTTAAAATTTTAAAAAATTTAATTCATTGCACATGTGAGGACCGCCATTGTGTGCCAAAGAGTTAATGACGTTATCCACTCGCCCCTCCCCACATAAAATTATGGTCCGTGGATTAGGCCACGAGCGCCACAAATGCTCAGTTTTATTTTCAGAGCCCAGAACATGCATTTTTGGACTTCATATTTTAGCGAAGAAAATCGAAAATGCATCTTGCACGGTTTTTGTCGCTTGAGTGAGACCAAATTTTGATAACTACAATTTTAGTAATTAAATCATCAGATTTTATCCATGTCAGCTGCTGTGTTTTAGAGTTTTACATTCATAGAAAAGTGCAGATCAGCTCTTTGACAAATTTAGTTCAAAATTCTATAAGAATATACAATTATTTGCTAAAACTGTGCACCAAATTTTATTGATCTAACTCTTTACATTTTTTAATTTTAGTGCTCACTTTTAGTAGGACAACTAGGCAAATACAGACTTCGCGGAAATGGATTTCGTTCCAAAGTTGATGAAATCTACATGTAAAAACCACATACTTTCATCCATCTGGTTTAAAGCATTTTCGAGTTTTGGCGTTTATAGATGGAGACATATTTCATAAACACATTTTTCGGACTCAAAGTTCTGAAAAGTGAAGATTCTTCAAACTCTTCTAGTAAATTTAATTCAAATCTTATATTCAGTGTCTCTGCCAAGAGGGCCTATGGCAATACGCACTTAATTATATATAATTTTGTAGTTAACATTTTTCATGAACCAAAAGTGTTCATCAATTACACAGAGGTAACATCTAAATTTTAATCCGTCCTAGCATTTGAATATTGGTTGTTGTGTATAGTATTATGGTCAGTTACAAAAGAGCCATCACCGGCCCAGGTACAACTTCTCCCGTAGGATGTATGACCTATCATCGGATTGTGATCATTATAATCACACCACAAATGTAATAACTTCGAAAAAAGCAAGAACCCGTTTCCGTACCCGTCCACTTTTCATTTCTATATCTTGAGATGCTCCCCACAGGAACAGATATGTAGAGCTAACTTAAATGATTCATGGCTATAAATTGATTCATGGCCTAACTATAATGATTCATGGCCAAACTATAAATTATTCACTTGGTTTTAATTACATTTTATTTAGGACTATAAAGATGGTCGATGCATGAAATGATGCAAACGTTAACCAAATTAATGTGTCGCTGCACTGCAAGACCTGGAGGACTATGTCGCTGATGTTTTGACGAACATTAGTGGGAATATGCTATTTAGTATACGTATGAAAAGAACTAAATTAGCATCTATACGTATACCGGATGATCAGCGGTACACATTTCGAACATCTGTAACTTGCACATGAAATATTGAGGAATGTATGAGTCTTTTCATGCATCAGCCATCTTTGTACAGTTTTTTTCTAAATGAAGCTTTTTAAAATCTATGAAAGATTTGTTAGCTCTGGATTTTAGAGTTAGCATATATACAGAATTAGGAAAAAGTAGTGATTTTTCCTTATTTTTGTACGGAATTTCTATTCCAGGATGAATTTGACTTCATGATGAAGTTTTAGAATTATAGTTTATGTACGTGAACACCATGAGCTTCAAACCCAATTTATTTCATTTTGGCGCATGGAATGACTTTGAATTTGATATCATCAAATTTTATTCTAAATAATTGATAGACAGATTTTAAAATTAAACGAGAGAATATATTTATGTGTCTATACAAATGGACATTTAGATTTTGCACACAATAATAAGGGTGAAAATAAAAGGAACAAGTTAAAACTCTTTAAAAAATCCCCAACAATCTCGATTACTTTGCCAAGATTTCAAAAGAGAGCTTCTTTTGTCCAAATTCTAAAAACAAAAATAAATAAAAATAGATTTCTATTCTGAGTGCGAGTTATTCATCAATCGACCTTGAAAATTTGGACTTCATCTGCTATTGAATTCGAAGAATGGAGTGGTCCCGCCAAAGTAAACAAATTACACTTATGAAATCCAAATTAACTTTCACGGACTTATTTCTTTTCTAATAATATTGGTGTATTTCATCAAGATTCAAAGAATAACAAAATGTAGAGTCGGGAACTAAAGCAAATGTTTTGAATAGACATTTGGAAACTTCAAGTGTTGACATTTAAGAACACTTGTAGGTTGCTTTTATTCAAAAACCACAAAGTTGCATCATTTGTCCTTTTTAATCAAAAAATAACCTTCAAACAATAGTAAATCCTCATTTTTTGGGGTTTTTTTTTCGTTTTTAAATCATTGATCAGAAAGATTAACGAAAAAACAAGCGGAATACATTAAATATTTTTTTTATTTTATTTATTTATTAATTATTATTATTATTTTTGCTTAATACTTAAGTTGGTTAAGTTGGTGTTTTTTGGAAATGAATGTGGTGATTACGAACTTGAATATATTCCTCCTTGGAGTTTGGGGAGTATTATTTTTTCACGATTTTCATGACCGTTTTGTGTTTTTGGTATATATGTTTATTTGCACATTTGATCTGTGTTATGTTTATTTCCTCTAAATTTATATGAATCTCATTTTTCATGTATGTTAAAACTATGTTATTTGCATGTTTGCTAAAACTATTATGTATGTTTGTGTTTTATAAATGGTTAAAACGTTTTTTTGATTTATACAGTATCATTTGAAAGAACAGTCATTGCATCAGAGTTTAGAATATTTGAAGTTTAATGAGTGGTTTACAAAAGGGCAATATTTTTGGTTAGTTCAGTTGAAAGAAATATGTAAGTTCAATTTAAATAATTATAGTGTATCTTTTTTCATATGATTAAGAATTTAAAAACATCATCGTTTCTTGACACCTTTTATTTTTATATTCATCATTTGAATGAATTGAAGTAATTTCTATTGGGTTATTTTTGTTCATGATGGCACTTCCACGATTAAAATAGAATAATTTCTAATTTTCACCGATTGTATTGACTATTTTTTTCTTTTTAGAGTAGAAGATTTTCAAATACATTTCCATGCATTGTTTACGGTCTTTTTTAAAGCGAGAAAGTTTTTAAGTATAGTCACCATAAGATTTTATATATAAATAATAATAATTAAGCGGTTTTTTTAAGTAAAAATTAACTCTCCATCGCTAGATTAGCCTTCAAATCTTACTCAAAACTGTGAATATGTATTTAAAAATGGTTAAATAAATTATAAGAAAGTTGCTTTCATTGGGCTTGCTTGCCTTATTAAAATGTCTGAATATCAGAGACAAAGTTATCGGTATGTTTCATACTATGTATGCCAGTGCAATGTTTCGTGGTATTTAATATTTGCATTTAGTATTATTGTTGTATCAATTATTGGATTTCTTGGTAGGTGAATTTGGCTACTGCCTACGCCTACTTGAGGAAGAGAACGCAAATAAATCAATAAAAAGACGTTATTACCCTTATGAGAAAATACAAAGTTGCGAATTATAAAATATTAAAATAATATTAACAATATGCCAGGTATAATTGGGTAAATTCCTTTCTACTTTTTTAGGCTCACTTAGGAACGAAAATATTTGTAAACATTTAGCGTCCATTAAATAATAATTTAAAAGTTAAAAATGTGAAGCTAAATTAACCATTTTTTAAAAAGAAGGGCCTCATAATACATACTACCTACGCTTTCAAAATGCATAAATTCTTCATTGGTTTTATTCTCTTCTAGCAATTTCAACATTCCTGATTATATTTTTGAAATAGATTTAGGGTTATGGTGCATGTCACTGTTATTGGTCATTATTAATCCATGGTTATATGGTCATTGTTTCAACCCATGATTGCTGAACCATACTCTTTCATTGCACCATACTCTTTCATTGATAAATTCTACTTTTCCTCATTTTGAGGTGGCATTAATTACTATGAATATGAACTTATTTACAGTCAAAAGGCATCCTTATAAAATATGTTAATCATTAAAAATATATATTAGCTTCTCCTGAATATGACATTGTTTCAATGGTTCTTTATAAGTGGTATGTTTATGTTACAACAGATAACTGTCCATTCTCGAACTCTGAAACCCTCCATACTTCTTTTCATGCGCCAAATGGCCTTTATTTCGTCAAAAAAGAAGCGTGAGGAAAGATGAAAAGCGATATTGGGAAAAGGAACTGGATTATTTGCGGAATTGCGAGGTATAATAATTGCTGCGTACCACTCCTTTGCGAAGTATAAACAAACGTCAATATATCTCTAAGTCCTGAAACCATCTATATGGGTAATGCGTGTGTGGTGTTCAGACAAGTTTATCACACTTCTAGCCATGAAATTTGGCACTTTTGTAATGCAATGGTGACTCCATCTGTCTCGAAGCACGAATTTTAAAATTTAGTATAAAAAATGACATTAAATTTTCTGTGGAGGGTTTCAGATGATTTTTGGACGTATTTACTCATTTCTAACGATTGTAGGAAAAAATTGTATCGTTGAAGAGAACAAAAACTTTTCGTTCTAAAAAATTTTGCCTTATGCATTTTTGTATTAATTCACTAAATTTTAAGAAATTTAAAAATGAGTTATTTTTTTTAAACATTTTAAGAATTAAAATTAAATTTATGGTGTCCAATATTCTTTTTTCACCTTTTGAAATGATTTTTCGAACATTTCTCTCTAATTTAAAATGAGAACGATCGAAATGCTTTCATTCATTGATTTTCAATTATTTTCCTGATAAGTTCGTAGAATTTTGCTGTTGTTTTGTCGTTCTGCTGAAAGTAGTTTTATACTATTTTAGCCATTTGCCACATTTGGAAACCAATAATCTCAAAAAGGTTCTAGACGTATTCTCTTTTTATTTTTAAAGCATCTTGATCTTCAATCATTTAGTTTGATTTTTATCTTTTGCAATTCTCTAAAAATGAGGAAAAATAAGTAAAAAATTCAATAGTTTTTATTTTCTTTTCATAGATGTTTTATAGGTTGATGTGTTTTTGATGTCGCTAATATTTATCATGTCGCAGGCAAAACCATACGAGTTTTGTTAGTTAAAACATATGAATAAAATTAACATGCTACCAATTTAAGATAATAATCGAAGTTTGAAGACAAAAGAAAATTGTGTTCACTATTACAGAAAATGCGTCTGATCTAAGACCCATGTTTACTACACATTCTTCCTCTTTTTTCAAAATTTTAATACCGATTCTGCCACAATATCTAATTAATAGTCATTACGGTAACATCGAAGAGTATCCCTTAAACGATAACTCGCTAAAAATGACAATCCACAAAATTTCAAATACAAATCTCCAAAAATAAAATGTTTCTCAAGTGAAAATTCTTTTTTCCTCTTGCTATTTAAGATTGTGACTACTAAACTAAAATATTTGACTGTTGTTGAAATCTTCGAGAAGTTGAAGTTGTTCACTAATATTAAGTCTGTGACTGGTTAAAGCTTAATGGGAATTCATAAAAAAACAAATGGAATACATTTCCTAGTATTAACCAAGAATATCTTGAGTGTTGGAAGAAAAGTTTTAACCACATTAAACGGTTACTGTTTCATTGAAAAACAGGTTACTTGTATTGCAAAGAAGATAAATGCAATATTTCTTTTTATGAAAAGCTCCAAACTGAATTACTGCAATTGAACAAAATAGAGACCGCTCCCATTCAAATCGATTGAAAATCCTTGCCAACAATTTTAAGGGCGTTCACACGAAACCGTTGTATTCACTACGGTCATTTTAGAGTAGCAGTTCGCAATTTTGAAAAGTGAAATTAGGTGAAACAGATATTTTCTGTTTCATCGTGGGAATCCTGTGACGGCATAATAGCAGTTGTCCTCATTGATATGCGTGACATCTAACAATGAAATGGCCTTCGTCTATTATGCGTTGAATATGACCGAATATAATTTTGATGAATTCGTAGACCTGAAAGTCAGCAATGTTGGTCTGACTTTTCCGAATTAGGATTGTCTTTTTAAAAAAATGCAATTTGTTTGCAATTACCAGTAATAATGATTTTTATAAATAATGCGTTCCTGAGTTAATTTGTCTGAATTCTTGAGCTTTTTGAAGCTACAAAAAAAGCTATTAGGAAAAGGCCTTTTAAATGTTTTATGGCCATTAATAGCTTGCGTTTGCTGCCAACAGAAGTTCTCGCATACATTCTAATAAACTTTTCATGCCAGAGAATGCTTTACATGGCACTGGCGTACAATAGTTACGAAATTTTAACTTTTGGCGTTAATTTAGCATTTTTTCTGAATCTATCGTGTTATCCTTGGCGAGTATTTTGGCGATTAATCACTCGCATGCATTAATAATATCCAAAAATAGAATTTATATTTCAGACACGTTTTCATGAACTAATTTAAACAAAAATTTGGCGCAAAACTCATTCACAATAGTAGTCTCAAAATCTCATGCCAAATTTGATATATTTGTCATTGCTACTTTGAATTGTCGTGTTTGCATGTTTCTAAAAGTACAGACCTACTAGTCAACCGGTATTTGGATTTAACTTAAAATTTAACAGGTGTTTAACACTGTAAATGTTGTTGTTGTTTCTTATGGCACTTGCCACTGACAAGCCTGCTGTTCAAAGACAGCCGATTTAAGCCTAAGGGGAGGGGGCGCCTCTTGTTTTTATCCTAGTGCCAACTTGGGCCAAGAATACGACTTGACTACTCACGCATCACTCATTCGCTTACACAACCCCTTTTTACAGGAGGGCACATTCACACATCTCACAGATAGAATAGGAAGGACAACCATGGCCAAACCGGGACTCGAACCCGGGAAGCCCAGATCACGGGGAAGATGCGCTACCCCTATACCAGGACGCCGGCAACTGTAAATGTTAAATCTGTATATCGAATTTTATTTGTCTCGCTCTCTTCGTTTTGTAATTATCGTGTTAACGCATATTCGCATATATAACGGACATACGGACTTCCTCTTAACATATTTTATTCAAATTTTGATAGAAATCTGCAGATTTGGAGTATCAACTGTATAGTCAACTATTTCAACTGTATAGCTAGCTCAAATCGTTTTTGAGTTATCTTTTTCAGAGACAAAAGGAAGAACACTTTCCAAAAATGAGTTTACTGAACTCGGGTAGGTCTAAAACATGAAGATTCGTCAAAGTCTCGAATTCGAATTTTTTGGCAATTACTATAATTTCTCTTTATTTCGTATGCGAGAGAGTAAAAAAGGCAAATAATCAGAAATTGAAATAATCATTTGCCCTTTTTATTAAGGTCTAGGAAAGAAGCAAGTTACTACTGAAGTAAGTAAACAAACTACTGAACTAAATCTTTTCCATACAACAACATTTTTTTAAATGTGTATTAAGATATATCTAATAAGTTAAGATATTATACCTAATAATATTATATATATCTAATCATTTATATCTAAGAAATTGAGAAAAGAGGCTTAATAGCTTATACTAATTTATTAAGTAGCTTAAGGAGTTAGCAATATCTTAAAATATTAATCAATGAAATGCAGATTTAAACGGTTTATTAAGTTACGCAGAACAAATATGTTCTGATTTCTATCTTCTTAAAAGATGAATACATTTACTTTTATTACAAAATTAGATTTAATTGCTGCCTGGCAAGGTATTCATAAATGGATATACCATTTTTACCGAGCTATTGAAAAAATAGCAAAGTATAATTTTCTTGCTAATTGGAAATAAAAAATGAGTGGAAAATTAAATTCAGTACAATTGTATGTGTTCAGTGCGAGCCCCTCCAGAAGTACGAAACATATTACCTAGGTGATATGAGAGTTCAATCTAAACGTTTTTCTGCATGTTTGTTTCTTTGTACTCGGGTAGTACCTCTCACTCACCATTCAAAATCGTGTATCATTTTGACATTTTATTTATTTTTCAACTTTGATTATTAAAAAGCGCTTACAGAATGATAAAAAGATTTAGAGTAATTTTTCAAAAAAAAATCGACTAAAAACAATTATGTATGTTTATTTTTTTAGAGCAATAAACAAATCTTTGTATTAGGTGAATAATTAGGCATCGAGTTACTTTTACGAGTGTTAAGGGTTAAAATGCTGCAGATAAGCATGCATGACGACTGTCGACATTTTTTTCTTTTTTTTTTTTTCTGGATCTACATTGAACAGTAAGTGCTTGTTCCACTGCTACCAACCGACGATGAAGAGCGTGACTTGCATATCTGCGACCTCTCAAAGTTTTCACACCAGACAGATATGACGAAAAAAAGTTATCATACCGCCCTCGACAATATCATTCTTATTTCTGGAAGAACTAGCATTGAACACAACTGTGTGTTGAATTTAAACTTTCAATTATTCCTGATTTTTGATGATCACAACTTTGTTTTAGACTGTTTTGTTTTCTTTTAATAACTCTTCAAAAATGGGATATTCATCTATGAACACCCTGTATGATGATTTTATTTTTCCTTGAATTGTGTTGAGACATAGATTTCAATCCGCATCAAACCTTTGAACTTTTCTTATTTAGTATATGCTGTCAATGCTAAAAACAGTTATGAATTCAGCAATAAAATTTTTAAAGAATTCCTGATAGTATATAGTGTTAGGGCTTCATGATGCGCACTCACTATTATCCTATATATTGTTTGCATACTTTAGACATGCTTTATAAAGATTTATCTTTCATAAACGAAGAATAAAGAATGGAAGATTCTTATTTAACCCTTTAAAGGGCCATTTTTTTCTAGTCATATTATGTTAAAATATTTTTAGGCGTGAAATTAGAACAAGAAAAGGGATTCATTTAGCTTATTAGATAAATTTAATTTGATTAATTAATTTGGTTAATTAATAATTAAGTAACAAATCAAGACACATAATTTTGTCTGAGATAAAGAACCGAAGCATCTCTGACTTACTAAAAAAATTTGTCAGAACTTATGCCAACCTACATAATTTCATACAAAGATTGATAAATTTAGTGGGAAGCATACTTCCCACGGCCCTAGAAAGGTTTAAAAGATGCATTTAAAATTGTAGTGAAGTACAAAATAAAATATAAACAGCTCTTTCACAGAAAAGATTTTATTTGTAGATAAAAATGAAACTGAAATGGAATTTTGAATTTCATATAGTTGCCATGGTAACAAAAAGTTCATAATTATGTACTTTTTTTGCTATATTTTAGAACATTATTACCATTTACTTTGGAACTTTTGTAAAGAATTAAAATGCAACAAAATGTTCATACTTTGTTGGAGAATTATGTAGTCACATAATGCATGTATTTCGCTCATTGCCAACATCGTATTCATATTGTTTATTTTTATTTATACGTAATGTAGAGAAAGTATAATAAAGGTCAAAAAATTCAAACTCGAGATTTTGGAGAATCTCCACATTTTAAACTTCCCTGAGTTCAAAATTCGTATTTTTGGAAAATATCCGCCTGTCTGTCTGTGTTAAAGTTAACTCAAAAACGCTTTGAGGTAGACGAATGAAATTTGGCATATGATCATTGCAGCAAATTTGTATATTTCTTTCAAATTTTGAGCCAAAATCCATTCATAGGAAGTGTCTGTCCGACTTCTGAATATAATCTAACATGATAACGACAAACGAAGAGAGAAATAAAATTCGGAGCACTGATTAAACATCTATAATTCAGACATTTATCAAATTTTGAAACAAATCCAACAAGGGGTTGACCATCTGTAGGTCTATGCTTTTAGAGACGTATAAATGCGATAGCTCAAAAACGAATTACTTAAATACAGGGTGTTCATTAATTATTGTCGGAGTTTCCGTATCTCATAACTTTCGAATAAAAAATATTACGCAAAAACCGATTACGTATTCGTAAATTACAACTCAAAGAATTTTATTAATGATATTAAAGTGTAAAACTTGCGCAATTTGCACTTTGTAGGCATTCAGCGGAAGGTGATTATGTATTCGTAAATTACAACTCAAAGAATTATGAATACGTAAATTACAACTCAAAGAATTATGAATACGTAAAGTACAACTCAAAGAATTATGAATACGTAAAGTACAACTCAAAGAATTATGAATACGTAAAGTACAACTCAAAGAAACACCTTCAGCTGAATACCTACAAAGTGCAAATTGTGCAAGCTTTACACTTTAATATCATTAATAAAATTCTTTGAGTTGTAATTTACGAATACGTAATCGGTTTTTGCGTAATATTTTTTATTCGAAAGTTATGAGGTACGGAAACCCCGACAATAATTAATGAACACCCTGTATATCAGATTTGGTATAAAAACTTTTTGTATACAAGCGTATTGTTGTGTCAAATCTTTGTTTCAATCGGTTGTGAAAAACGTTTAAAATTCAAATTCGATTTTTGGATGCTATTATCCGCATGCCGGGGAGTGATCACTGAATAACTCGCCAAGAATTTCCCGATATATTCAGTAAAAAATGCTAAATTCACGCAAAAAAATATTTCATAACTATTGTAAGCCATTTCAGGCATTCTGTAGTATAAGTTTATTAGTGAGTATGCTAGAAAGTTTCCGAGAGACC
Source organism: Argiope bruennichi (assembly GCF_947563725.1). Lineage (NCBI taxonomy): Eukaryota > Metazoa > Arthropoda > Arachnida > Araneae > Araneidae > Argiope > Argiope bruennichi. Next base: position 114,450,943 of record NC_079153.1, on the reverse strand, counting down.
ACACCCGCTGGTTGTTTAATGGATGCATATAACTTTAAGAACATTAAAATGGTCCATAGAGATCAAAAGGTTAATAGCTAAATATTTTCTTCCTACTGGCATTCATTCCTGATAAACGGTTTCAATCCGTCTTATTGTAAAGGTTTCCAGCGAACGGTCCTTATCTCCTCGTTATTTATTTCTATGGCTGTTGTCCTTTATTGGCTTCGCATTCCACAGAACAAAAGAGGAAAACCACTCGCCCGGTTTGTCATGAACGTGAGGGGAAGTTCAATATTCACTGCCAAGGAAGCATGTTTGAATAAGAGAATAGATTTTATCATCTTGACAGCATCGGAATACGTTTTTACAAGTTCATGCGGATGCTTGTTTATGTTCTTAATAGGATTTCCCCAAATATTGCGAGTTAAGCAAGTCCCAAATTGCAGCACCGGTCAGTTCTAGGAACTTGTATTTTTTTCTTGCGGTTTAGATAAAGATCATATATGCTCTATTTCATATAAATTGCTATTAACTGACGTTTTCTATTACAGAGTTTTCAAAAAGATCAAAACTCTTTTTTGGTCGGGCGCGGCACAATAAAATTGTGAGGTGGAAATTCTTAGAATAGATGGTTGAGGTGACGACTTTAAAAACTTCATCAATCTCTATTTTGAATTAAGTACTCAAATTCTTTTAGGTAGATTCCTGTAGGAAGACTACCTATTGCAATAGTTCAAATGACATGACAAGATTAAAGACTCGGTTTCAAAAGTTTATATTAAAATGCATATAACTCTTTGCCCATTGTGAATAGGATAATTAGTGATTTTGCTTGGATTTTAACTGGCTTAGAAATGTAAAAATCTGGAGCGAGTTCGCAGAGCCCGACTTAGCCTAATTGGGGCACGGGGCAAAAACTTCTTTGCCCCCCCCCCCTCTGCTTCACTACTTAAATAATGAAGAATCGAACTTTATGGAGGTATTTAAAATTTTCACCTCATTATAGATATATAACAATAAAATTGACTAGAACGTAAAATTAGTTAACTAGTTGTCTAGCTGTGAAAAATTTATATCCTTGCTGACATTAGGGCGGAATTCAGCTAAATTTTTACAATGACGGTGGTTTAATTAAACCAATCGGAAGTCCGTAATTTTGTAAATATATTGCAATTTGCGATATGTAAAGATACATGCTTTTGATTGTTCAAATTTGTCCAACGTAATTGCGAAAATTTAGCTGAATTCCGTCTTAGAAAGCCATGGATTTACGAAATATAGATTTTTTGTGTTCATACGATAGATTAATGCAGAAGCTAACATAAAACTGACGGATCTTACACTATACTGATATTTTGCTTCAAAAAAGTTCATTAAATAAGGAATCGTATAATAAACTTTCTATTCGATTTGGGGATCCCCCCCCTCTGATGTGGGGGCCCGGGGAAACTGCCCCTGCCTTAGTCAGCTCTGCGAGCTCGTAAATGGCCTATCTAGCTGAAAGGGGGTGAAAATGGTGGGTGTGGGAATGTGTCAAATTTTCATTTCGTTACAACTTTCTTAATACTGAGGATCCAATTAGCTAAATTAGCGTCTCATTAAGACGAACAACTTTTGTATTTAAAGTTTCTCGATAGCTATAACATCTTAGAAGTTAGGGGCTGAAAAGTGATTTTCAATCAATAATTTTGACCATTTCTAACATCCACAATTTATGTTGCCAGATAGTAACTTACATGTAAAGGAATCTACCTTTGCATTACAGCTTGACTAGAGGATTTTTTTTTTTTAATTTACAACTTGTGATAAGATTTGAAACTTGAAGTTGTTTAGTATTTACTTAATCCATTGCCTTTTTTTTTGTTAAAATGCCGGTATTATGTTTTTTTTTTAAATTCCTATGTGTACTGGTTGTTGTACTAAATGTAATTCGATCTTATTTTTTTTATTTTTAAGCTTACCGATAGTGGTACAAGGAATTGCCATTTTAAAATAAAATTTTAAATTAATTTGAATGATGTAAAATTAACACTTTCAAAAATCGAATAAGTTCTCGTAATTTTTATTCAAATTTCATTCTTTTTAAATTTTTCAGAAATTTCACATCTATTTAATTTTTCGGATGATATAATTATTTGAAATTTCAATAAACTATGTACTTTTCATATAATTCATCCGAAGAAATAATTTTACGTTCATTAGTATTTTAAAAAGTGATTAATTCCACTTAAGATAAATTAATTTATCTCAATAAATAATAAGTAAATAAGTTGGTAGAAAACTATACTAGTTGAGCTACTCTTAATGACTAAAGAATATCTCGCAACAATTCTTGATAAATCTACTTGAAAGATCTTAATGCATCTTTTAACACGCAATAAAAATGACAGCATTTTGATTAATGTACTTCAAAGTTATTTATTAGCAGCAATGTGGTAAGAAATATTAATAAAAATTAGGTCCTTAATTCCCCAAGGAGCTATTAATTTGCTTAAAAGTACAGCCTTTTAATGTTTTTTTTTTTTACCATTCTATAATAGAAAAAGTCACAGATCTTAATACATATGTATTCTCACTTATTTTACATTAATCAGTGCTTACATAAGTGATTAATGATTTAACATTATAAATGAATTTCGGGAGCAGTTAGTAATATCAGAGAAATGGATGCAGCTTCAGCATGATTACTTTGTGAAACAAATAATGATTTTTTTTAATGGTGCATATTAAATTTATCGTCGTGGTTTTTGCATTGAAGGTTCGTTTCGTCAACTGATAACCTAACCACACTGGAAGATGTGTTCGAACCGTATCTTACGGGTTAAAGAATGTGTGTTATTATTAAAGAATGGAATCTATTGTTCCATAGAATAACTGGTTATATCATGAAATAACTGATTAAATCACTTACAGTGTAAAACACGTCGCTTCCTTTCTATGGTTTAGTTAGTTATTTCGAAGAATAACTCTTAAAAATATTTTTTTTAAAAATGACTTGATTTTTTCCCCAGCTGTAACTTTTTTTTTTTGTACGCGAAGTATAAAAAGAGAAAGTATTGCAAGCTTGTACAGTAATTTCACCTCAAGATTTTGATGAATTTCTGTATCTAAGATATCTGTATGCATGATAATTAAAAAACGCTTTGAAATAGATGAATCAAATTTTTTTTGAGTCTTGACCCCACATTTGTATATTTCTTTTTCCATATTTGTAGTATTTGGAGCATAATCTATTCTCAGAAGTATGTTTGTCTGAGAAGAATACAATTATAAAAAGAAATGAGCCAGATGTATAAAATTTGGATCATAATTTTACTATCTTTACCTATATATCACTATCAAATTTTGAAACAAATCCGTGAAAAGGTTTACCATTTATCAGTCGGAACTTTTCCATTCATGCAAACGCGATAACTCAAAATTTAGTATATGATAAAAATACAATAAATTAAAGTCATATGATGGCATGATGATTATAATTCTATGTCAAGCTTTAGTTTAAATCGGCCGAAAAAAAATATCAGAAATGCATATTCTGTTGCACGAAACACAGCTGTCACAAGTAAGGGAATTGGAAAATAAAAATCTGAGCTCTCTTGGCATTCATAGCTTTGTCCAAGGTTACAATTTTATGCGAAGAATAACTCTTTGTTAGAGAATATGCAAGGAAGTTTCGGAGAGTTCCCACAGTTTTTTTATTTGTTTATAACAAATAAAGAGGTAAACTTTTTTTGATATAGTGCAGTCTAGTCTATTGGCAGAATTGGTGATACTGCAACCTCAGATATTCACAAAATGCCCTAAAGAGGACACAAATTAACAAGAGAATGCTCTTCAACAATTTTTACTTACAATAAAGTACCAACTCAAGTAATCGCAATTTATTAAGGAATAGATTTATGTATTTAAAGTTGAATCCTTTAATTTTCTGTGGAAAAAGGCAGGAGGAATTTTTTTTTGTGTGTGTATGTGTTAAAATATCTTCTTTTTTTTTATCCGTGATTGGAATTTTTTATAGAATTTTGAAGATTAACAACCACAGATTTATAGAACACAGAAGATTAACAACCACAGATTTGAGAGTTTACTGTATTTACTTTAAACCTTCAGTCCCTGTTAATAATAAAAGGGAATGTATGCGTTTTTGCGAATCGGCGCTCTATAGAACAGACTATTTGACCTAGAACTACTAAATTTTGTATGGATATACAGGGTGGTTATAATTAAAGTTCCACATTGAAACGGTCATAAAAGAAAAATTACTGGACCAAATGTTATCCAACTTGGTAACAGTTTAAAGAAGATCATTGGTTTTTTTTCACACCAAAAAAGTTCAAAAACTTACCACCTGGGGAGAAATGGCGCTGTATGCAATATTGTTAATCAAAATAAGACATGAAGACATTGGTTTAAAAAGTGTTTTATCGTTCCTGAAACGCGTTACAAAGCATGTTCAATGTGGCTTCCACCATTTTCTGAAAGCAAGTTAAATCGCGTTACTGCATTCTCAATAATAGCTCTTAGCATATCAGGAGGAATGTTATGCACATGTCGGTGTATCGCATCTTTCAGTAATGCCAATTTTTTGAGATTATCACCATAAACAGTGCTTTTTGAGATAACACACATTGAACATGTTTTGTGACATGTTTCAGAAACGATGATACACATTTTTAACCAACGTCTTCTTGTCCTATTTTGATTAATAATATTGCACACAGCACCATTGCTCCCCTAGTGGTAATTTTTTGAATTTTTTTGATGGGAAAAAACCCAATCACCTTCTTTTCAAATTGTTACCAAGTTTGATAACATTTGGTCCCGTAGTTTTTCTTTTATGACCATTTCAAAGTGTAACTTTAATTACAAACACCTGTACTTTAGACGGGAAAAATGTGCATCTTGGAATGGTTTAAAAAAACTTAATTAGATTTTAATTACAAAGTAAGCGAAGTTTGACTTTTACGCAATAATTCCATCAAATATTGCACAAAACTGATTTTTACATCATTTTAAATTTGAAAAAATTGTCTTTTTAATGATGCTAATTTGAAATACTGTCGTTAAAATTTTGAGTGAATTTGGCTCAATTTTTAAAAAAAATTTTAACAATAGATTTTATTGTAGACCAGAAACTCAAACTGCTTTCATTTTTTCGCCAAATATTTAATGACACCATTTTCTTCCATTTTTGAAATGCACTGAATAAGAAGTTTGTTTATTATCTGCGCAGTTTACATGAAGAAAAATTGAAATTACCTTATCTGGAAATTCGTAAGATGGGATTATGCAGACAATTCCATTTTTATCACTATTGTGTAATGGACCTTGACTTTATTAGGATGGCTCATAAGCATAAGGAATAAAACAGGTGTAAGGCTATTAAAATAACTCGGTGTTGATGCTTGTCACAATTTGGCGTCTATAAATATTTTTTTGGGGTAGGTATCGTTAAATTATGCAAAAAAATTAGTTCAAAGTAAACCTCTCTGATATTTCCGCAGAACCAGCTGGCTGTTAAAAGCATCAAGTGTTAAATATAAAAGCTGGAATCGCCTTATAAAACATTAATTGCATATAGTTTCTTTTTGTTACCTATAATCTTGATAAAATGATGAAAATGAGAAATAAATGAAGCTCGAAACATTGGTTAATAATATAAATACGAAATAGAGAAGTAATAGCAATAGATCACAGCAAAGAACATCTAAGGAGGAGATTAAGAAAATACGAGATATCTCGTTATCTGTAAAAGATGGCGGGCAAAATCGAAATAAACTCGTGATTCATCCACTACAAGTGCATACAAATTCAAGAGGGAAAAAATGAATCATTACATTGTATATTTAATTTTCTTTCTTTTCATCAAAAATTGTTTACTTTAACGGAAATGTCGATTACTACAACGAGCAATTACAACCTAGCAATTATTTTTCGCAATTTCTTCTTAAAAATGAATTTTCAGTTCTTGAATAAAGAAAAAGCAAACAGGTTTGTAACAAATGCTCTCGAATTATGAAATTTTATCCTTATTTTAAACTATTAATTTGCATAAAGTTTGTTTGGGTATAACCTTGAATGTCTTTCCTCTTTTATTAACCTTGACATTCAGTCACTTAATGCTTAAAAATAATTAAAAAAAAAAGACTTTTATTGTTTCTTTAGATTTTCACTTTCCTCTATATTTTCTGAAAGTATTATTTCGCAAAAGTGATATTTGCACTATCTTCAAAACAAAACAGCAATAAATAAATAAATTTTAGTAATTTAACTAAAATACAGTTTTTCTCCTTGTTTTCATTAGTTAAAGATTAAGATGATACACATGCAAAAAAAAAGTCAAGGCAATTTCATAGTTTGAAGTGATATACAGATGAAATTTTATCAACCATATTATTCAAATTGCAGAAGGCGAAATTTTATTTTTCATAACTAGTAGATAATTTAATGTTCTCAGTTTCGTAATAATTAATGCTGCACGAAGAAATAAATGATATGCCCAAGTTTTAACTTACGATATTTGGTTTAATTTTTTGATATTTTATATATCAATGTTTTTATTCGTTCAAAGAATTACAAAAAGGAAGCGAAAATTAGAAGAAAAAAAGATATCCCCTAGATTTACTTGAAGTATATTTTTTCGGTTATTTGCAATTGCACAGTTTTTAATTAGTCTCTATTCTGGTTCATGGAATGAAGTGATTTTAATTCATTTGGAAAGTGAAATATTTTCGATTTAGGTTTACTTTAATGTTACCCAAGTCAAAAATCAAAGTGCTTCGCAAGATAAGCAATATTGTGAATGCGGTTACTAGAAAAACTGTTATTTGCTGTATTGTAACTGTAGTTGACAAACTGAAGAGGCATATTAAATTGCAACGATATTTTTATGCAGCACTTATTTATCTTTTAATTAGAGATTTTGATTTTATTATACTTCAGCAATTACTGTCATTTGGACTTCTTTTTCTTTAGAAATTTTAATTAACGAAATGAAAAGCAAATTTTATTACTCGCCAAATGTATTATTTTGAAGAATCGGACAATTAATGTTTTGTTTAAAGGTATTTTGGCTGGATTAGAAACAGATTATGTTTGCGGAATCAGAATTTTTTCGATTATTAACTATCCATATCTGGCATTAGTTTCAACAACTAGTGAAATCTAATGGTTCTTTTAATGATTTATTTTGACAACAGAGATTATGGGGAAAAATAAATTACCTTTTTTAAATTTCATTTTCCGCTAAATTCATTTTTTTAAAATCTTATCAAACAACAAAGGTGCAATTATAAGTAGTAATGCATTTCGTATAAATTTTTTTAACTACTGGGAAATCAATATTTTAGTAAAAAGCTATAAATAGCTGGTCTAATTATAATGGAAATGAAGACTTCATTAGAAAACTAAAAAAGAAATATTATGCACCTCGAAAAGAAAAAAAATTGAAGTACAATAATATAAGAATGCTTTAGCTGTCCAATTTTATTAAATTATACGTTTTAGAAGTGGCTTTTTTTGTTGAAGATGACTTTCCGAGTAGCTGATTTTCGATCATGTTAAGTAGGTAGCAACTTAGGGCTGCTTTAATAAGAAAGGCATCAAACCGACTGTTTTAAAAAATGCTATTTGGTTAGTTATCAAATAAAGCTCTAAAAATTACAAAATCTATTATAATATATTAGGACTACAGCGTGGTTTTGCATCTTTTTATAATCACTAAATGTAATTGGTTACTTTTTAAAATATTACATTATGAATTAGTCTTGGTGAATTAGGCTAAGTAGGTAGCAGCCTATGGCAGTTTTAGTTACCATATAATCCTCATTATTTATCCTGTAAAATTTTTTTGAAGTTTCCTTATAATGTAATTATTAAAAATTTTCATTTGTAAAAACTCTTTAACTAATAATTATGATAAAGTTTTTAAGAATTATAATATTTCAGCCATTTTTTTCACGTTATATAGATATCTTTTCATTTTTTACATGTATTTTCGCAAATCTAGCAAGATAAAAATAATGAATTAATATGTTAATTAAGTTAAATATTTATTGAAATACGAAGTTAAATTGACCAACCTTTAAAGGAAGAACTTCATAACATACATTACCTAGAGCCACAAAATGACTAACTGGCATTACCTATTATGTCACTTGAGACTGAAGAAATCATTTTGTTTGATGCGGGGAGATTCTGTTAATTAAAGGCAGGCTCCGGATTCGTGATAACATAGTTCCACTGTAAAAAAAAGAGTAAAAAAAAAATCTATAGTGAAATAAGCCAAAGATGACTAATTCAACAAGTGTTTTGTGTTTTCTTTCATGGCCTTCTTTAGAATGGGGTACGCTGGGCGCAACTGCCTCTGAAGTTCCCGCCAAAGGGTAATGACAGTGGATCATTTCTGGCACCAGGTCTTCAGGTAGAGAACCCCCCAATTGGTTCCGGTCTGTTGCGATTGAAGCGTGGGTTGAGACTTTTCTTACTGCATCCCTCTCTCGCCTTTTTATAAAGTGGAAGAAATGTATGACGTCAATTTGAGTGAGAGAATATCACCCGACAAGGGTTATTAAAGATAGAGAAGGGGAAAAAAGAAAGGGCGGAAGGCGGTGTGTGTAAAAATTTGAAAGAAGAGAGTAAATTACTTAATCATTACCAACGAGCCGTTCGACTTTTCAAAGGGTGGATGCCATCTCTATTGCTCTCTTCCGTTTTCTTGTGCAGTTAATTAAATGGATTTGCCGACTTTTTCTGTCAGAAACTTTAGAAAACCGCCTTTTTATTTTGCTGACTAACAGTTCCCATGAGCAGTATACGAAACCGAATAATAAAAATATAAAATGATACTACTTAAATAAATACTGGTAGAATCTTTAATATTTATAAATTCTGTGAATCTATAAATGTCGTTCACAAATGTGAACTAAGAGAAATGCAACTTCTTGAATTTATATTTTTTAACACTAAAGTATAGACCGAATACATACTTTGGCCAATTACGACACTGATAAGTAACTTGATCGGTTTTGAGAAATAAATTATTTTTCCTAATTAAATGTAAAATTAATTAATTTTAGCAAAAGGGGAAGTGCGTTTATTTGTTGAAAAGAAAAGTTTGAATTACCAATTTAATAGAAAGTTAATTTTTCTTTTACAAGAAGTTCTTTAATTTTGCCCTAAATTATTCCAAAGTAGAAAAACTGTTAAATTCAGTGTTAAAATACCTTTTTTTTGCACTGCTGGTCCAATTAATAATCCAACTGAGGGCCGCGGTGACCTGGTGGTAAGATTTCGCCTTCGGAACCAGAGGGTTTCGGGTTCGTGGCCTGATTCCACCGAAGAACCGTCGTGTAAGCGGGTCTAGTACACGTTAAAGTCGTAGGGGCCAAACTTCACCCAGCTAGTGTGGTGCGGAAGTTTGATGATGGGTGTGTGAGCTCAGGTATCGTCCTCGTCATCTGACCACTGCTCAAAATTACGAGGTCTGTCACAATATAACTATAGCGTTGCTGTAAAACGGGACGTTAATATAACTGAAATAAATAATCCAACTGATTTGACGACAGAACTGAGTGACTGAAACTGACCTTTCTGTTTTAGCAGTGCTTCAAAACTTGATTATATTAAAAATATGAGCAAACAGTAAATACGAGGGCTATATATATAAAAAAAAATCGACCTTTTCACCCCAAAACAAATATCTTTTAAGTGATAAGATTGGGATCCTAATTCTCTTCAAATTAGGGTTCTTGCGCCTTCACACACTTAAAGCCCACCATTTCTTCCACACCCGAATGTACCCCTGGGAGGCTTCTTTTGGAATAGTATTCATTTAAGCTGTCACATTCTGCATTATATCTTCTATACTCTCAAAATAGTATCCTTTCATATCATCTACAACTTCGGAAAGAATCAGAAGTCGCAAGGATCTAAGTCTGGAGAATTAGAAGGTTGGGAAACGACTATAATTCTATGTTACGACCGGAAATTATATATCGGGTCAGATTATTATGTTAAGGTATTATCATGGCGCAAATTGTAATGTTTACACCATCTAAAAATGTGGTTTCGCGCCTCCTGCATCACAGAGTTGGCGAAGAATTTGCTGATAGTAGTTTTATCACTGTTAGTTCACCTGGTGCATGCTCTTGATACACGAATATCGAATACCAGAGAAGACGGTTAACATAGCCTTGATTTTGCTTAGCACTTATCGTGCCTTTTTAGAGATTAGGGACCTTGTAAATAAAGAGAATTATAGCTTCTGCAGGTTTTTTTGTTCAGTTCCATTTCAGTTCCATCAGCATGTTAAAGTACAATCTCTGTTTATATTTTCATGACATTAGCCTCATAAATCATGCAACTAATACAGAAAGCGAAAGTTTTTATTATTGCTGCCAAATTTAAAGAGTAAAGCAATTCTATATATCATGCTAAAGTAAGGCTTTTTGGCAATGCATTTTATTAATTAGAATTTTACATAAGATGAAGTCATCTGAAACTTTAAAAAAACTTTTGATATAATTTGGATGCAAACTTGTTCATTTTAAGTAAATAAAAGCATTTTTCAAAAATAAAAATAGGATACTTTAAATTGATTTATGACCTTTCTGTCGAAGAAGCATTGAAACTTTAACAAACAAAGAATATTCTGTAGAAGTTTTTTTTTCTCCCACTTTCCCCGCTTTTATGAAGTAAAGAGATGCCAAAGGTAGATAAAACTGTCAACCAGTGGTTGGGTCTTAGAGATCACGGGGAAGATAGTTTGAAACTGTTAGAGAAATCCTGATATTCATCTCAAAGAAACGTGTCAGACTCAAAAATCCTTCTTTCTTATTTTGACAGCCAGAACAAAAAATAAGATACTAATCTTTTTTGACAGAAGCGTAAACATATAATTCGAAATGTATAGATATCAATTCATAGATGCGTGCTAATTTTTTTAATTCTACGGATGAAATACAATATTTAAACAAGTTTTTTACTGTAGTTGGTGAATATTTTTGGAATCATCTAGAGAGGTCTCCTCTAAATTTTCTCACATAATCTCTGATAAAGTTATATCCTTCTCACTTAAAATCGTTGATAAGGCCGGGAGCGCCATGATTGCTCAATTTTTATTTTCAGAGTACCACACACCGAATATGCATTTTGAATGCTTGCTTTCTAAGATTGAAACCAAGACTTTGCATAATAATGTAATTCGAGTCAGAAGAATTTTAGAATTCTGGCACATAAGGAATGAAAGGGCAATTTTAAAATTCCATCGTTACATACTTAAAATAAATTTAACAAATTGTTTAATAGTAATACTTTTATTCCAAAAGCCACTAATATACTTTCTGAGCAGTAGAATTTTTTTAAACGTAAAAGAAACGGAAAGATTTAGAAAGCTAGATTTGATTATTAAGCAATGAGATAAAAAAAAAAACTATTTCTTCTATGAAGTTAAGTCATAATTACATCACATTACATACGCACAATAAACAAACCAGTAAATACGATGGACAAAAAAAAAAATCACGATTACGTTTAAAAATTGAGATATATTCAAATGATCAAAAAGATAAAATAAACGGAAGAGTCGAAATAATTTATATAAAAAATAACTATTTTATTAACTAAAAAAGTTTGTTTTTGTATTCTAAAACAACTTGATTTTCACAAAGAATTATTGATTGGATTACAGTTGTACAAGTATACATTTATATATTTTTAATAATCGTTTGCATTCTCAGAAGAAGAAAAAATACTTTCTATTTTAAAGTCTGAGTGAAAAGGAGGAAAATTGATTTGTGTATACGACAAAAAGAATGAAATATTTTAATAATTAATATAGTGAGAAAGATTTTAAAATGCAAATTCTGAGACGCGAAGTGAATCATGAAATGACCCCATTTCCGATTTTTATTCATTACAACTGTCTATTGCACTTCATTTAAACATTATTTTTTATAGTTTTATTCATTACAACCGTCTATTGCACTTCATTTAAACATTCTTTTTTATAGTTTTATTCATTACAACCGTCTATTGCACTTCATTTAAACATTCTTTTTTATAGTTTTATTCATTACAAATGTCTATTGCACTTCATTTAAACATTCTTTTTTATAGTTTTATTCATTACACTGTCCATTTTATATTCAGTAAATAAAATATAAAGATTTTTTATTGTCTACAACACAGCTTTCGATTTCAATCCGGAAGAAATAAAGAATAATTATCTTGGTATCCAAATTTAAATAATATTTAAAAACTTTTTAGTTGCTTTATTACAAGTAGTTTTTGGAGAGTAAATCATTTAAAAAGAACATTCTTTAGATTCAAGATTCTGAAAAAGTCCCTTTGTACAAGTAATACATTATTTATATTAGTTTAGATTCAACTTACTATAAAAAGAATGCTTCATTTATGAGTTTCCTAACTAAATTATTCTTTAGACTATAGCTCTTTGGGTGTAACTAGTGAATACAAAATTCACGATATAGTTAATTGCGTGACTTTTTAGCTGAATAACGCAAAGCAGTCTATCTCTTTCGCTATTTAATATTAATTTTGCACAGGGTTAATTCAGACATTGCTTGAAAATAATGAATATTTAATGTACGGTGAATTAAAACCAAATTAAATAGTTTGGGAGATATATTGAAGAAAATAGCACAGCGTTTGATGTTGTATTTGCTTGATTTATAATTCATGAGGTTTTTGCAGTTTTATTTTGAATTTTGAAATTTATTTCATATTTTTTTTATTTATTTCTCTGTTCGTTTGATGTCGATTTTTCTAAGTTCCGTCATTCATTCTTCATTTAGTCATTTGCATTTTTTTGAAGTCCGAAAGCTGGATTGCATTATTATTATTTTTGCTATACATAGCACGAATCTGATGAATAGATTTGCGGGTTTTACTCCTCGATTAAATGCAAAAAGCAAATGGTGTCAATTATATGCAATCGGCATTCCATTTTATAAATGTCAAAATTCAAAAGAATAAAGTTAAAAAAAAAAATCTCCAACCAGTTTTAGATCACAGAAATAAAGTTTCAAACTGCAACGTCTTGTCTGACCTTAAATTCTCTTTTAAGCGATATACACCATAAAAGGAATTTAATTTTTTAGTGTTCATACTAAGAGCTTAATAATGTAACTTAGATGGTAAGCTAAACTTAATATAAGCCATTTTAAATAAGAGAAAAAAAAGTCAGTTTCAAAATGCTGTGAAGTAAACGAATTTGGGATACAGCAGCAAACTCTTATCCCCTTTCTTCCTTTTTCCCTTCTTAAAAGTGGCGTCTGGGAATCTTTGTGCTTTCTTGAAAACCCGGTATCAAAGTCACTGCTTCATGTCTAAAATTCATTTGCATGAAACCAATGTGGGCTATTTCATAGTATAAACACTTCCCATAATTTACACAATTATTTATCTAACTAAAATATACCTTTAGATCTGCAATACAATGAATTATTAATATTTGTTTTACTATTATTTAAAGCTTGAGTTGTATTTGGAATTGATAATTTTGATTTGATTAATAATTTTTGTTTTACATTACGTGTAACAGCACTTCATGTGTAATGTTAATTTTAATATCCTACGCATGCTCAAAGCGTGGAGAGTTTTAGAATCAGTTGGCAAACAAATTTGCACTATACATTATAGGAAAAAATCTGCCTTTTCTGTAGCCAAATATCAATTCCATAGGACACAGTATTCTCTATGTTTAATCCTAGATTGCGAGAGTTAACTTTTGTAATACTTATTAAGGTTTTATTTATTTCATTTCCAAAACATGAACTTTTTTGAAATCATTTGAACACAAAAAGAATTACAACTCCAGTAGGTAATTTGCAACGTTTGGCTTTTCTCTTGGATGAAGTTTCTTTAGTGGCAAATATATAATCTTGTAGTGAAAGCTTATAAGCCAGTTAACAGCTACGCTATACGAGCAATTGCTCATATAGCCTAGCTGTTAACTAGCTTATAAACTTTCACTACAGACTCTCCCTCCTCTGTTCGACTGCTTCAACCCAAAGACGTCAGACTCACTTGACGCAGCAACACAAAAAAAGGCCGCAGAATGTAGCGGATTGTTTGAGCGAGGATAGAACCTGGGACTTTGTGGTTCGCAGCCCAATAACATGACCACAATACAAAAGCATTTGCTCGTATAGCGTAGCTGTTAACTGGCTTATAAGCTTTCACTACACTCTCCTGTCGGTATATGCGGAAACGAAAGCGCAGATGAATATGCAAAAAAGACTGCACAAAAAGACCCAATAGATAATGTAGTCCCAAAATCATTCCAAATGTTAAAGAAGGAAATTAGAAGAGAATTGACTATGCAGTGACAAGATAGATGGACAATGTCGTGCGAAAGGCGCATTACATATGCATTCAAACCGGAACCAAAAATTATAAAATGAATATTTCACCCGATTATAGTGCAAATTATAACCAGACATGGGAGATTTCTTAAATACTTCTACAGATTCGGAAGGCTGCAAGACAACACATGTATATGAAGGGAAATAGGCTCAGTTCAGCACTACTCAATGTGTCGAACTCAAAGAAATTAGAGGAAGTCTCATTATGGATAGTAACACAATATTTTTTTAACACATTACAATACCCTGGAAATTTAAAAACATTAGAAGAAATGATGGGAAATGTTTCTAGTCTTTTACTAACAGTTTGAAGATTCTTTAAATTTTTGTTGACCGTTGTTTTTTTATGCAAAAATTTGGATAGTTGATGAGCATAACAGCATGTCACAATGATATAATGATCTCTGTTTATACGTCTTAGTTCTGTTGTTACGTGGTGACTGTCTGTAGTTAAAAAAATAAAATAAAAAAAAAGATACATATGTTTACATTTATAAGTTCCAAATGCCAATAAAAGTCTTAGCAAACAAATATTTTTAAATACGATAATCACAAAGAATGCATGAATTCAAACACAAAAGCGTGCTAAAAAATATGTTTTTTTTTAGGTTTAAAGCATTTCTATTTTATTCCGTTATCAGTGTTATTCTGCTCAATATGACAGATACAATTTACAAATAATTTCAAAATCCCCTCTCCTTGTGCAACCTGATTACCTAATCATCCTCTGAGGAGGATACCTTTAAGATATTCACTCCGAATCTTTAGATTCATCAATAATGTATGCTTACGGCTATGAGTTCATTCCGCATTTTGACACCTGAGACACGATTTTTGACCCTCAGGGAATCGAATCAAGGAGAGAATATTCAAGGAGGAGAACTAAAACCTGTTATATATTCCCCGATACAAAATTCTCCATCTTCATCGAGATGGATAGATAGATAATTAACCACCTGAAGGCTAAAGTTGGACCTTGCATAATTGAGTAGCTTGTCATCGGCTAATGATGCTGACCCAACGAAATTTGCAGAAGCACGCCAGTGAGTTCGAAAAGCGTGAATGTATTTTATTGAAATGGGTTATAGCGGAATAGTTATGTGAATTCTTATCGATGTAAGATAATTAAGTTGGAGCTTACGTGAAAAGATTTAAATCCGAATAGGACTTCTTTTCTTTTTTCTTTAAAAAAATGGTGAAATATGCTGCTGGTTTGATTTTTTCCGTTAACTGAAACCACAAGCTGGTTTTGATTTTTTTTTTTTTTTTTTTTTTTGTTAACAAAAATATCATTGCTATTTGAAAGAGGTCCCTTTTAATAATAAGTCAGCCATCTAACTCTCCGACCCGCCACGAAGGCACACGGATTTAAACCATGAAAACTGAAGGACCGGACTGCCGCAACAGTAACATTGGCGGAAGCTGTGGTTGAGTCCTAAAGGCCGTCACCGGCCACGGTACAACCCTCCCAGAAGGAAGTACGTCCCGTCATCGATGGGAGGAGTCAGAACCCCCATCTATTATTGTACCCTCCAGGGTGGCGAGATCCAACCACCATGCCGGAAGCATCTCATCCTCATTTTGAGGTGCCCCTCCCGGGGGGACCCTTTTAATAATAAAAATTGACAAATATTAATTTCTATGTTGATTAAAATAGTTAACTGCCATTTCTGGTATTTGAAATTTTTATCGACAAACAGGAATGCAAAGGTAAAATACTTTTGAGTCAGAGTTGAGCTTCATTTGCTTGCGGTTATAAGAAACAAAATATTGCAATATCCTGTGAGATAGAGTTTAATTAATTCAGCATGTTTAAAGTAATGACTTAAGTTATTTTGAGAACCAAGTTATGTCAAAGTAAAGACTAAATTTTTGTAAAATAGAATAGGAAAAAGAAATTATTTTGAATAATAATAAGAAAACATAAGAAATAAATCCATCCTATTACATTAACTTAAAAATTATTTAAATATTTATTGAGGTTCATTCCCAAATACACAGAATTGTCTTCTAGAATGAAATTTAGCTCCGTATTAAAAAAGTAAAAATTTAATTTTGTGCTAGATACACTGCGCATATAGGTTAAGAAAAGCTAAAAATTGAGTTAGATTGCACTTTAAGTGAAACAAAGAAATGGGAAAATTTTACTTCTGAATAAGATAAAAAAGCTATCTTCAGGAATGTTTTCCTTGCAGTTAAAAAAAATAAACATAATAAGGACACAACAAAATTTTTTGAATAAATCCGCGATAAGAAACCCCTAAAGTAGGATTTCAGAACTTGAAAAAATAATTCCATCGTAGACAATCCTTCTTTTTTTTTTTTTTTCTGGAATAAAACGTGGCAAAATTCAAGTCGCCTGATAATAACAAGAAAAAAAATGCTTTAAGAGTAGTTTGTCACCAAAATAAAGATAAATAAAGCAGTTGTAAATCTGTCACCGCGTGAAAAACCTGGAAACCCTCACATTTCAACGGCAGTCTGACAACAATCCTGAAGCATTACCAACAGATTATATACTATTTATTCACTTTCCCCCTCTCTCCTGGTTATACAAATAAAAAATGTTTTTTTAAAGCATTCCTTTGCGTTTGCAAACAAACTATCTCATTGTCTGCTGTCAATCCAAATCTCACCTGTCGTCCCACGGAGGAACTTTTCTCTCCATAAGCTTGTAAATTCACGAAAAGGATCGAAACTGACAATCCGATTATTCTGTGACAAGTTCCGTCAAACGTAAAATATCTTATCCTATTAGATAAAGAGGAAATTTGGTAACTCTGTAAATATAAAACTGAGGAAGAAAAGAGGTTTTCTTTTTTTTCCCCTGAGGAAAGAATAATCTTCATACAAAAAATAAGTATAAAAATAACTATAAAAAATTTACCGAACGGAAGCAGAAAAAAGTATAAAACATGCACTTTTATAATTATTTTTTTATAAATTTTCTTTGCATAAATTCATTTAAATTGCTTGTTTTTTATGTACTTTTCTAATTGTTCAGAATACGAAATAAACAAAGAATATTCGATCCATTAACAAATTTGAACTCGAGTTTTTTTGGCTGAATCTCCGTTTTAGACCTCTTCGAGTTTTTGGAATTATATGTGAGAACGCTAAAATGTCTTGAGCAAGACAGATGAAATTTGGTACACACTCATTAAGACAAATTTGTAAATTTCTATCAAATTTTGAACAAATCTGTTGGTTGGAAATGTCTTAGAATAAGTGAACCCAATAATTATAAAAGGTACAGAACTAGATAAATAACATTTGTCATACATAATCTTAAGTTTAATCTGTTTAAATTTTGAACAAAATACATGAAAGGGCCGACCGTCTGTCGATTAGTAAATTCGCATATAAATACAATAGAAAAAAGCGAACTATCTTAAATAAAAATAATTTAGTATGTATATTCCGCTATTCCCATTTGAAATAATTCACTATGATACCAGCAAACATATAAAAGAAGTAACATAAGTGCAAATGCAAAAATATAAAAGAATAAAGATGTATTAAAAAATAGGAGCTTAAATAGTAACTTAAAAATTTTCAAGTGCTAGATTCAATCCATTTTTTAAAATTATTTTTGTGAATGCGATATTATTAGTAACGCTCATGAATCTGAAAATAAAAATGTTATTCAAGCCAAAGATGAATATTTCATTGTTATCGTACTCCAGTATCATGCAAGGCGTTCTCTAGGACAACACCTTTATTAGAAAATATGCGAGAAAATATTGGGTAGACCGCTTCCGCTGCTTTGTACTTAGTATATAAAGCAAAAGAAAATCCAAGAATATTCACATTTGAACAAGATTCGGGTTTTCAATCGCCAAACAAACGAGGCTAATTCAGAACGTTTGATTATGTCTGAAAAAAGAGTAAGCTTGACAGTTTGATTACTTAATGACAAATCTATACATCAGTCAGATCTGAAGCTTCTGTGGATTAAATCAGGTTAGAATCTCTCAAAGGGTAACGGATTAGTGATCATTATCTTCTTATGCTATTTTCTACCTTGCGGTTTAAAAAGCATTCTAAGCATGTCTTAGGGGAAGAATTAAAAAAAGAAAAGCACGTCCTTTAGATTGAAAGAAACCACGTGTCAAGAGCGCTGTACCGGAAGCCGAGCTTCCTTTTAGTGAATGAAGCTTCACATTTTTAAAAGTCACGTTCAGAAAAAAATATGCTCCATTCAAATATTGTGGTTGGTTTCAAAATTTGGCGTGGTTTGCTGTTTTGTGCGTTGGTGTTGTAATTTGTAAAATTTATTTTTATTTGTTCCATTTTGGCCATGGAACAGATATCCCGTTACGACAGAAATAAATGTTGAGTTTATTTAAAAAGCGATCTTTTAAAGTCACACATATTATTTCAGTCGCGCTTATTTAGCAAATGTACACAGGATTATTTTTTCAGGCATCTTAAAATATTTCTTAAAAAAAAAGAGCGTCAGTAAAGAACTTAAAAAAAATATTGTGAAAATCATTAGAATTAATATCTTCCATAACTTTATTATAACCTACCTATTCATTTTTCTTTACTATTTTATAAGCTAGTACATTTTGTTTGAGGAATATTTTCGCTGTTTGCTTAATCGTCAGTGATGGATTTAATATTTTGCTGCCCAGGCAGTACGTATTAAGACGCCCCTCCCTTTTTAATAAAATGGTAAAATAGGTTCCATATTTCAGCATATTTTTAGCATTCTCTATATATATTTTAGAATAATATTTTTACTCTCAACCTTGTGATAGTAAAAATTGCTAGTCGCTTTGCTAAATTGCTTTCTTTATTATGGTAATAGACTGTTCGACATTCATGTTTTGTATAATAATTGAAATAGATACACATTTTATAAATAATTTATTTCTAAATAAATTTAGTGAGATATATTGGAATCTTAATAATTAATCTAAAAATAACAATGTATTAATATAATAAAGGATACTACAAAGTATTAATATCCCATTACTTTATCATTTTTGGAATTTATCTTTTTTTTACGAACCTATTTATTTGGAAATAAAGAAAATAAGGTTTCTAAATCGTTTTGTTTACACCCGAGGCAGCTGTCTACTCTGTCTTGTTGGAAATTCGGCAGTGGTAATCTCTACGATTTAATCCAGAAACGGTACGATAAGAAGTGTTTATATATTCATATTTCGAGTATATTAAACTATAATGGAAACAATATATGTCTAGACGAACGATAATTAGATGAACTTGCGAAACAATGGAATATCAGCTAAATAATACGCAAGATTTTATCTAATTACTTATGGTAGGTTTATGATTATGCAGTAATGTATATTTTGCATCAAAATTTGAAGTAACTGACAACAAATCTTGATTGTAATTGATGCCACTTGGTGTCGGCGGTGTCTTCGAAACTTCAAATGCTCCGATATAATTAATTATAAAAAAAATCGATATCTTGAATTCCAAAGGCTATATCCTATTGATTATAATACTAAGCAAAACATACAAAAACGGATTTTTGGAGAGATATCTGAATTGGAATTTTTTTCTTAAAGTAGTAAGTATCGTATACTTTCAATTTTTATAAATTGCAGTCTATAAATATGCATTAAGAGATTTTGTCTATTCATAAAAGTATGAAAGGATATGAGAATGTATATGAAATTATTTTAATGTTAATAGTACAAAAACAAATTGTATTGATTGATTGTCTTTTTATGGCACAAGGATCATTATAGGTCAAACTGCACTAAATTATATAATTTACCCTCAAAAAAGGTCATATAATAAAAGAAAATCGCACTTTTTTTATAGTAATCTCCTTAAGAATTCGAACTTGGGTATGTCTTAATACAAGCAGTGTGTCATTAGTATAAAAAACCACTAGACTGCGTTGTTTTTTTGTTGTCATTTTTCTATAACAGAAACTCAATGATGGAGTGAGAATGGCAAATATAATCAAATGCGTTAAGTGCAATTAGAATGTTAGTTGAATAAAGAATAGTATTATTTTCTTGATACAATATTCTTTTTATTTTGGCAGTTTTTGTGATTAGTGCATCATATTTTGAATTGGAAGTGGCGAATTCTTATTTTGATGCAAACTAATATTTTCATTGGTGCTCTATCAAGAATTAATGCTAAAACGCCTAAATCCACATTTTTGAAAGTATTACATTTATTTTGATGAACAGAAATTTGATCTTCAATTCATAAAGACAAATGTTAAAACTAAAAATGGAGCAATATTCGTGCGAGGGATGCAGTAAAAGTACTGAATCCTTCCTATATGTCATAGATCTTCAGAGTTTTAAGGTTTTATATATACCATTTAACAATAGTATTTAAAGCCAATGACTGTAGTTTTCTGTTGCAACAAACAAAATACTTCGTCTTTCTAGTAATATTTCTGAATTATCATTTTTTTTTGTGAACTTAGAACTTAAAAATGCTTTGAGCTAGATGGATGCAATTTGGTATATGGTCTGTATGCCAAATTTTTGCTCATTTCTATCCAATTCCGAGCAATTATATTTAGAGGAAGCCTGTATGCTCGAATATAACTACAAAACGAAGACATATAACATTTAATACTTCACAAGCATGTAAATACGATAGCTCAGTTATTTAAATATATCAAATTTGGTACATTATTTTGTGACTGCAATTGTAGTTCTGTGTCTAATTTGGATTTCAATCGATTAAAAAACATGTTTTAAATATAATTTCGTGTATTATTAATCTCTTGCCAGGGATTGCTAAATGACAGATATTAATCGCCAAAGGATCACACGCTGAATTCAGTAGAAATGTTATCTTCTGGTCAAAGATCAATATTTTGTAACTCTTGTTCTCCAATGCCATAGAAGGCATTTGTGCCTTATTCAAGGTCCAAAATTTTATGCGGGGGAAGATGCTTCTTTATAGGAGAGTATGGGTAAAGCACTCCCAGTGGTTTATTTTAGTAACTTTGTGAAGATATATTTATTTTTACTATGACAGATGAGAGAGCTGCTTCCACTTTTCTTACCCAATATTACTTATACAGACGATCGGTAATTGCAAATGGTGCAGTAATTTAGTGAACGTGGTGAAAACTGAATAGAAACTTGACTGATAATATTTGACAAAATGTTAATATTATCCTAACATTTTATTTTACATAGAATTATTATTTTTTATAAACTTAACAACTAGGATAATAATTTTGTAAATCAGTGTCCCCTCCCCGCTCACAACCTAATGATCGTAGGCAGCTAGCTACCTATTCAGCCTAGCTGAAAAATCCACCATTGCTTAATTTAACATATGCAAAAGTGGCACAAATGCGTTAAATTATATCAGAAGTAAAGCCAATTTTTCTGCTGAAAACTGAAATTTCAGAAATGTTGCCACATCAGAATAGTTTTTCATGAAATATCGATTCTGCAGTAATAAATTATAAAATTAAGGCATCATTGTTTAAAGTTACTACAAATTATGATTTCTAAATTCCAAATTTTGATGAATAAAATAATCAAAGAAAAACAGAAATTTTGAAATTTTTGTTATTTTTTAATATAAATATAGCTACAAGCAGACAATATTCACCGGGGAATATTATTGGTTCATTTGGGTCAGCGAGTGTAATTTGACCGGTAGGTTTCCTAAAAAGAAGCGTAGGTGTTTTGTGTTGAGAACAAATATGTCAAACCGTTTTCGAAACCGAGTTGATAAGAAGCAGCCTCACGAATTGGGGTAACTCTTCATTTTCTTCTTGCTGTTTCAACTTAGCCCAATGAGCCGTTAAGATTTCCTTGCATCAGACGATATTTGCTACTCTCTTTTGTGGTTTAAATGGTTTTGACATATGTTTGAGGTAAGCAGATGCTTTTTCATTTGTAAACATATCACTTTTCGTCTGAAAAGTATGTCAGGGTGAAATGACAATTCTCGTTATATTGGCGTAGTGTTTAATTTCGAGTTCTGTTCCCTTTAATAATTCATAGATGTATAAAAACAACAAAAATTCTGAATTTGCGAAAATTTCGTTTGCGCAGTTAATAAGCGCAAAAGGTTTAAAACTGAAACAGGCATTTATTCCCTTAGTTATTTTGAAATAGTATAACTATTTTTAGATGCCTCTGATACTTAAAATAAAAATGCAATTATAAATGAAAATTCTTGAGTTTTTAATACGCTAAAACATATTAGTTTTAGTAATTATGCCTCTAACTTTTCTAAAAAAACATCTAATTTTGCAGAATATAACGATGTCTTGTATAATACTGCATACTTTCAATTTTGGATGCATTATCTACCATTAAAAAATAGATGTTTATTATTTACTTAACTGATATCTATATGAAAATGATTTCTAAAACAATTCTCATCTTTCCTGATTTCATATGCTAATACCTCATTACTTTTTATTTATTTACTATAAAAACTGATAAATAAGATAACCTGATTTTCATTAACACATTAACTGATATGTCATCCATATTTGTAGACACGAGTAGCATGTGGATGTCAGGAAAAGTTCTCATTCTGTGTAGAATTTGATGCGAGTAGAACACGACTATGTTTAGTTTATCACTTCGTTTTAACTTTATTCACTTTGTGAATCGCCTGTGATTCACACCTGTATAATTAGATATTCTCTTCTGTATTATAATTAAGAGGTAGCGAATTATTAGAGGTCTGAATTACACGCATGAATCATAGCAGCAAGCAGGTTAATCCAAATTTATGTAGAAATTCCATTTCGCGATTCGAATTAATTTATTTGTATACTAAAATTAGAAATCACCTCAATCTACGCATAATCCAAAAAAAAAAAAAAAAAAAAAAAAAAAGAAGCTTAGGTATAATATAAAACAATTTATTAAGTAATAAATAATGTATTAGATAATTATTTTTAGGCCTTAAATATTTCATTTCTGAAAGTCCCTACAGAGTGCAAAATCTATTTGAGTTGCAGATTTTGCCTAGAGCGGAGTGTTACCGCTGTCTAGGGGTTTAACTACATTCAATTTTTATGGTATAGTAACAATATAGCCACAAGACAATAACCCTAACCTGCGGTATAGTAAATCTCCAAAATGTCCAACTGGCTGCGCAACAAGTGCCTGAACGACCTTGCGAAACGTAGCATCTGCATTTAATGAATAACCACTTTCCTCTCATAGAAAATAATATAAGGGAAAGTATCTTTTATTGTGGCAGAGAAAGGCCCATCTGTCAACAATGAGATTTCCAACGCAACAGCCAGGATGTGAAAAAAAGGGGTATGACTCACCGGTCATGGTTGGGAGAATGCGATTTTTTCTTTGCTGTTTTCACCTGTGGCCGGATTTATTCATAGATATAGTAGGATTTTGCTTGTTTCAATCAAAAAACCAGTCTAGTGTGTCAAAAGGGCGAAGGTTATCGTCGAAAAGTCTGGAATATTTTAGTAAGACATGCGCATTTTCGCACTTTTGAACTCGGAAACCATTTTATGGAGTCGGTTGTTAACTTGTTACTTTTTTTCGCGGTTCTTTCTGAATTTTTGAGTGTCTAGTCGAATAATAGAATAGACTTATACATTATTGGTTAAAAAATGTTAACAAAGAAGAAATTATTATACTGTTTCATTCGGAAACAGTGACAGGTTTCATGTCCACTTTTGAGGGGAAAAAAGAAAGTGCGTGTATTTTAGAGTATAAGATAGAATTAGTTGCGCACTTACACCGCAATAACGAATTTTGGAAAAATATGGAATGGAAATTGCGAATTTGTTTTGCAATTCGATGCAAAAATAGCAATAACTGAATGTGAAATTTATTGTTTAATCACTTTTTTTTTTGTATGCATGGTACAAAGGAAGCATTATAATCATTAAAAAATCGAACTCTAGATTTTGAAAAATCTTTACATTTTGGACTTCCCTGTATTCAAAAACACATTTTTGAAAAAGGTTCGCCTGTCTTTCTATGTTAAGTCAGCCATCTAACTCTCCGATCCACCACGAAAGCACACCGATTTAAACCATAAAACTGAATGACCGGACAGCCGCAACAGTAACATTGGCGGAAACTGTGGTTGAGTCCTAAGGGCCGTCACCGGCCATGGTACAACCCTCCCCGAAGGAAGTACGTCCCGTCATCGATGGGAGAAGTCAAATCCTCCACCTATTAGTGTACCCCTCCAGAGTGGCGAGATCCAACCACCATGCCGGAAGCATCTCATCCTCATTTCGAGGTGCCCCCGGGGGGTTTCTCTCTATGTTAAAGATAACTGCACCCTTTGAGCTAGACAGAAAAAATTTAGTTTATAGTCATTACACCAAATTTGTAGATTTTTTATCAAATTTTGAGCAAATTCCATTCAGAGGAAATCTGTATGTTCAAATGTAAGTTAACAAATAACTATAAAATGAAGAGAGTTATATAGATAAAATTTGGTAAAGAGATTTAACATCTATAGAGCCAACGCTTATCAAAATTTGAGCCAAACACAAGGAGTAGACTGTCTATTGTCCTGCACCCTCAGAAACTTGTAAACACGATTATTCAATAATGCAATGATTTAAATACATCAAATTTAATATGGGATTTTTCTTTGAATATAAGTATAATTTTGTGTTAAGTTTTAGCTCATTCGATTCGGAAAAACGCGTTTAACAAATTCGATTTTCGGGTATTATTAACCGCAATAGAATTAATAATCAAAACATTCGCCAAGGATTCAATATAAGTGCTAAATTCACGCCAAAGGTTGATATATCGTATCTATTGCACGCCAATGGCATATAAGGTATTTTCTGTGAAAATACCCTAATTTGGCAGTGTGTGAGAAAGCTTTAGGGATATCTATGCTTCTGGTTTATTATTAATCCTAAGCTATTTCTTTACAAATTTAAATAAAGTTAAAATTCTTGAACAACTATATTGTAGCTACCTCTACCACTAGTTCAAAAATATTGCATAAATGTGGTATATTATGAAATCTTAATATACAAGAGCGAACAATTTGAACATTTAGTGAACTAATCTAAATAAATACTTTTCATATAGTAAAGCGGCGAATTAAAAAAAAAAAATTAAGATCCCTAAAAATCCTTATGATTGTACAACATTCATCATTGTAGCCATTGCATAAAAAAAGTATTAAGCCAGCAAATTGATCATAGATATCAAAGACGAAATGTACAAGGATATCGTAAAATAATTTTTCATGTTTAGAGATATCTATAGTTAAAATTAATGAATGGAATGAAATTCAATTTTGTATGAAGATCTGTAGAAGATAAAGCGTGATGAATATCCACAAAAATAATTATATTGTAGAATTGCCTATGGAATACCTTGTGCAGAGGAATGATCAACGCATCAAAACGTAGTCCATGAAGAAGTTGCAAATAATTATATGGTAGAATTGCCTGTGGAATACCTTGTACGGAGGAATGATCAACGCATCAAAACATAGTCCATGAAGAAGTTGCAAATAATTATATGGTAGAATTGCCTGTGGAATACCTTGTACGGAGGAATGATCAACGCATCAAAACATAGTCCATGAAGAAGTTGCAAATAATTATATGGTAGAATTGCCTGTGGAATACCTTGTACGGAGGAATGATCAACGCATCAAAACATAGTCCATGAAGAAGTTGCAAATAATTATATGGTAGAATTGCCTGTGGAATACCTTGTACGGAGGAATGATCAACGCATCAAAACGTAGTCCATGAAGAAGTTGCAAATAATTATATGGTAGAATTGCCTGTGGAATACCTTGTACGGAGGAATGATCAACGCATCAAAACATAGTCCATGAAGAAGTTGCAAATAATTTTATGGTAGAATTGCCTGTGGAATACCTTGTACGGAGGAATGATCAACGCATCAAAACATAGTCCATGAAGAAGTTGCAAATAATTATATGGTAGAATTGCCTGTGGAATACCTTGTACGGAGGAATGATCAACGCATCAAAACATAGTCCATGAAGAAGTTGCAAATAATTATATGGTAGAATTGCCTGTGGAATACCTTGTACGGAGGAATGATCAACGCATCAAAACATAGTCCATGAAGAAGTTGCAAATAATTATATGGTAGAATTGCCTGTGGAATACCTTGTACGGAGGAATGATCAACGCATCAAAACATAGTCCATGAAGAAGTTGCAAATAATTTTATGGTAGAATTGCCTGTGGAATACCTTGTACGGAGGAATGATCAACGCATCAAAACATAGTCCATGAAGAAGTTGCAAATAATTATATGGTAGAATTGCCTGTGGAATACCTTGTACGGAGGAATGATCAACGCATCAAAACGTAGTCTAGTCCATGTAGAAGTTGCAAATAATTATATGGTAGAATTGCCTGTGGAATACCTTGTACGGAGGAATGATCAACGCATCAAAACATAGTCCATGAAGAAGTTGCAAATAATTATATGGTAGAATTGCCTGTGGAATACCTTGTACGGAGGAATGATCAACGCATCAAAACATAGTCCATGAAGAAGTTGCAAATAATTATATGGTAGAATTGCCTGTGGAATACCTTGTACGGAGGAATGATCAACGCATCAAAACATAGTCCATGAAGAAGTTGCAAATAATTATATGGTAGAATTGCCTGTGGAATACCTTGTACGGAGGAATGATCAACGCATCAAAACATAGTCCATGAAGAAGTTGCAAATAATTTTATGGTAGAATTGCCTGTGGAATACCTTGTACGGAGGAATGATCAACGCATCAAAACATAGTCCATGAAGAAGTTGCAAATAATTATATGGTAGAATTGCCTGTGGAATACCTTGTACGGAGGAATGATCAACGCATCAAAACATAGTCCATGAAGAAGTTGCAAATAATTATATGGTAGAATTGCCTGTGGAATACCTTGTACGGAGGAATGATCAACGCATCAAAACATAGTCCATGTAGAAGTTGCAAATAATTATACTGTAGAATTGCCTATGGAATACCTTGTGCAGAGGAATGATCAACGCATCAAAACGTAGTCCATGAAGAAGTTGCAAATAATTATATGGTAGAATTGCCTGTGGAATACCTTGTACGGAGGAATGATCAACGCATCAAAACATAGTCCATGAAGAAGTTGCAAATAATTTTATGGTAGAATTGCCTGTGGAATACCTTGTACGGAGGAATGATCAACGCATCAAAACATAGTCCATGAAGAAGTTGCAAATAATTATATGGTAGAATTGCCTGTGGAATACCTTGTACGGAGGAATGATCAACGCATCAAAACATAGTCCATGAAGAAGTTGCAAATAATTTTATGGTAGAATTGCCTGTGGAATACCTTGTACGGAGGAATGATCAACGCATCAAAACATAGTCCATGAAGAAGTTGCAAATAATTATATGGTAGAATTGCCTGTGGAATACCTTGTACGGAGGAATGATCAACGCATCAAAACATAGTCCATGAAGAAGTTGCAAATAATTTTATGGTAGAATTGCCTGTGGAATACCTTGTACGGAGGAATGATCAACGCATCAAAACATAGTCCATGAAGAAGTTGCAAATAATTATATGGTAGAATTGCCTGTGGAATACCTTGTACGGAGGAATGATCAACGCATCAAAACGTAGTCTAGTCCATGTAGAAGTTGCAAATAATTATACTGTAGAATTGCCTATGGAATACCTTGTGCAGAGGAATGATCAACGCATCAAAACGTAGTCCAGGAAGAAGTTGCAATTCATCGGTTTATTCCACATGTTTAACATTATAAAATCTAATAATTTCGCTGCTTTATCACGGTAATGTAACTCATAAAATATTCACAGCAAAAGATTTGGCACTCTGATTTAGTACCAATAGCTAGTATCAATAACCTCGGCATTTTGTGACAGTATACAACTATCACATATCATAACAATTCGAGAATAGAAAGTAGCTATGGATCATCTACATCAATGTAAAATTTTGACAGATTTGACAAGCGACATTTTCATTTTGGAGATCAGTTATTATTATTTGATAGAATAAAGGTTTTTCATATGTGAATTTATTTCTTTTTTTTAATACTTATTCTCCCTTTGAATGACAGCAGTCAAACATTTTCCCGTTTGTGTGCTATATAATCTTTTCGATTGGAAATAAAATATTCAAGAAAATTCAGTATTATTTTCTTTCTAAATACTATATTGATAATTAATTATGTATTCCAAATATCTAATTTGCGTTAATTCACAAATCATCTACATTGTAAATTAAAGCTACAAGATATTCTGGAAATTCTGACCTTTTCCCCAGTTGTTTTCAAATAATATTCTAAAAATATTGCAACGACACAACATAAAATAATCCTTTATAGAATTTAGGTAATTTAGAAACTATTGTTTTCATTGCTTATGATTTAAGTAATTTCGGATTTTATATTGTATTATGCAATGAAACTAGATAAATTCCTATCGCTGGTTATTTTGGAACGATCGATGGAGGGAATATAATATATTTTTTTCTTTTTGGTATGCGACTCTATTCGGAATGAATTTTTCGAAAAAAGTTCGAAAATAATTATATTTTAAATATTTGCATAAAAATAAGATTGTAAAAATATCTAGGAAACAAAAATATGCCAGTTAAGTAGCAAAAGAATTTTGAAAATTAAAAAGCCTTTTTGCTAAAAAGAGGCATGAAACAAATATTCTAGATTAGAGATTTATCAAATGATCTGCTTAAAACTTTGCAGATATCTTAAAGTATTTATAGTTCCTGAACTAATCAAATAAGCTTTATTTCTATCCATTATTTAAATAGTGGGTTCGACTGATAAATAATATGAAAATTTCAATTTTTTTTCACATTATAAAGCACTAAAACAAATATCAGATATTTCTAAATGTGAATAGATTAATTCAGTAGTTCAGGAGAGCTTCAGAACATATTGAGAAATTAATATACCGAATTTGAACAAAAAAATTGCTTGGATTTTAATTTATAAAGTTTTTCGTGAGAAAATTCTATCGAAGGTAATATTTGAGAAAATATCATCTAATGATGTAAAATAAGCATTAAAAACTATGTAAACGCAAATATAAAAATCAGTGTCACTTTCCAAAAAACATAGACTTAGAAACAAAATTCTAAGGATTTTATAAAGAAAACTATTCAAAAAGAAAAAAAAAACCATGAAATAAAAAAAAAATTTTTTTACAATTTTACAAAAAAAAATCGTTTTCTAAACGTAGTCATCTACCTTAAAACAAAACCTTGAATTCAAATTAATTTCTAAAATGCTTGTCTATTATAAGAGAAATTTTTCTAAACGATTGTTTAGAAGTTTCATTGATTAATGCTTTGTTGAACTCTTTCCCAAAACTGCTCACGTTTTGTTCGTTGGTAATATAAAAATGAGAAATGCACGCCTGCTCCTCGTTTAAGAAATTCTCGAGTCATTGAGTGCGTACATTGCAGATGCTTCGCGAAGCCTTACAATGAGCCATAAATAATTGAGAAATACAAAAGAGAATTTTCCCGTGTCAAGGGAAATGTTTTGATTTTTCGCGGAAAATAGTCTAAACAGCAGACCTTAAATGTAAGAGATAAATGCAACCGACTCGATTTTTGCATTCTTTATAAAAACACCTGCACGCACTTGCATTTATTAGTTGTTTTCGAAGAAAACGAACGTTTTTTTTTTCTCTTGATGTTGCATTGTTGTGGACAAGTGAGTTTGCACCATTATCATCACAAATACTTTAAATTTATTTTTCACGTTGTTATTACATTCATGCGTTTTTATATGGGTTATTAAATTTTTGTTTTGCAATTTTTGTTAGCAAATTGGTTCTAATATGCATTTATTATAATCTTTACATATCCATATTTCAAAAAAAAAAAAGACTAAAAAAAATTAGCATTGACTTCTTGTTGAACTAATTGGGATTTCCATTTGTGAACTATTTATGATAAGTGATTAGTTAAGATTAGTTTGGAATGTCATAAGAATATTTTGAAGGTACTTAATTCGTCCTTGTTGGCGGAAGATATTTTACGACACTAACACCAGAATGTTTCGATATTTTGAATACTGCATAATATCGTTAAATTATTATAGCAATATTGTTCACCATCTTGTACTTACGAGATTCACAAAAAAATACACACATACTTTTCAAACATGTCTAATTTTGAAACTATTTTGAACAGCTGGTAAAAGATACTTGCAGTCACTGTTGTAAATTGTATATATATTTAAGTAGTTTTGAAACCAGCTGAATTTAAATAACAGCCAAAAAATAAAATTTCCTTGCTTGAATTGAACAAGTTTTACAATGTTTTAAATTTTACTTTTTAGTATACGAAGTTGAGAGAAAGTATTGTAAAAAAAAAAAAAAAAAAAAAAAAAAGGAAATTTTGATGAATATTTATGTTTTAGATCTCCCGGAGTTCGAAACACACTTTTTTGACATTATGTCTGTCTGTGACAAAAATGACTCAAACACTTTGAGCCGATCGAATGAAAATTGATGCAATGTTTTATTTCGTTTTATTATTAGTAAAATATGCCCTTTCAGTATATTGCCCTGAAACAACTAAGTATATTATAAGGGAAGTAAGAAAATGAAGTTAGAGCAACGGGCAATGAAAATATTTGCCATCGCGAGCGGTTTGTTTTGTGATGTATTGATTCTTTTAGGCAGGGGCATACGGGGCAGTTGCCTCGGGTCCCCACATCAGAGGAGGGCCCCCAAATCGAATAGAAAGTTTATTTTACATTTCCTTCTTTAATGAACTTTTTACTAGCATTGCTTTTCAAAGACAAAAAAAAAAAAGAGAGGGGGTTGCAAAGACGTTTTGCCCCGGGCCCCAATTAGGCTAAGTCGGGCCCTGCTTTTAGGTAGATTCATGAGTACGATAAAAACAATAGGTGTAAGGCTAATAAAACAAGACAATTTAATTGTATCAATGTGATTTTAAAAAAAAATCATTTGGCAACCCTAGGCGGCTAATATAAAATAAAGAATATTTTTTTTTAAATTCTAATATGAGAATGTGGTTAGAAATTTTGAACTTCATGAAGTTTAAATACATAGGTTAATACTCAAAACTGTTTTTTTTTTTTTTTTTTTTTTTTACTGAATTATTCTTTGTTTTTAATGAATTGTTTTCCTTTTGCAGATCCAAGAACAGAGAAAGATGAACGGTTTTTTGCAACTAATTGTGAGGATGGTACTATTGGCTGGGATAGTCCTTGCAGATCCCCCTCGAATGATGACAGCTATATCCAGCAACCCCCTCTTTTCTCCTCTTGCACCTCCCACAGTCCTGAAACAGGGTTGTCCCCGCAGAGAAGACATCCATCCTTGTGAATGCCTCGAAATACCCAAACCTGAATCGGCCAGTGGGGAGGCCGGGATAGAAACGGTGGCCTTCTGCAAGACCATCCGCAACACCCAAGTCTTGCAGAACGCCATGAAGGGCATGCAAGGACACATTATAGACTTCATGGTCCTGGACAGTTGCAAGCTCCCACCCTTCCCCAATGGCCTCTTCTTCAATGTCGGCATCAAGTGGATGGAGATCCTCAACTCCACAGTGCAGCTCAAACAGAATTTCTTCGAATGTGCAAGCAACTGTTGGTGAATTGTGAACTGATAAATGGTTTATCAGAAAACTGAATTAACAGCACCTTAATTTATTGTTCAAGTTTTTGTTGGAACGTTTTTTTCGCTCTCCACGAGACATAATGACCTGATCTCTCAGTATGTTGCATTCTCAATTTACTTTGAAGGACTTGCTTCATATTACACTTATTATCACCTACCATAAAGGGTGTGGGCACAACAAATGTGCCAATAATAAGATATCCATTTAAAGGATCATTCTTGATATACCCAGTGTTTAGTGAAAATATCCCTTTTCAAGGTCTAATAGAGATTGAATAGACTGCCAGTAAATATGTATTGGCTTGACCACAAAATGTATTATAATTCATGATTAAGGACGAATTTTTGTCTCGATTTAAAGACAAACTGATGTCTTTTCTTTTTTTACCAAATGACCAAGCTGTATTGTTTCTTCCACTTTTGACATTTAGAAATATTTGTGTGTTGAAATAATAATTCAGGTTATTAGAATGCGTCTTTATATCGTATTGAAGTTCACTTTGATGGTTGCCAGAAAGATAGTGAAATTAATTAAATCAAAATATGGATCAACTTGAAATTCTTGCAGCAGGTGAAAGAAGATGCACCGTGCTTAGAATGTTTATTTGTTGACAAATGTTATAAGTGAAAATTGGATAGGATTGTGCCATTTTTGTTTCAACATTTTCAACTCTCTTATTGTATTGCACTTATTCCACTAAGACCAGAAACTTAAATGGAAAATTTATACTGGGAAATATTTTAAATATTTCAATCTATAGTTTCTACCATTCAATTTTTTGCACTGCAAATGAATAACTGTATCGGTTATTAAACATGTATATACCTCTATCCGTCTATCTAATTTTTTTAACCATGCATTTAGGTTGCATTCGTAGCATTTATTCCAAAATTAAGAATCAATGTTGAATTCTTAAGCCTATCATTGTTTTTTGAGGATCTTAAAATTCATATAAAATAAATTTTCGATACAAGTAACTAATTGATTTTTTTTGTGTGTGTGATGTGTTGTTTTCAATGCCGAAAATAATGCAAGATGAAAACCATTTACATTATCTAATATCTTGTCCTACTTCGGAAAAGAAGCAATTTTAAACAATTTCATGAAATGGTACTAAAACTTTTTATTTTATTTCATCTCATAATGAATTCAATGCACCAATCGATCGAGTATAATATAGTATAAAAAAGAATATGCATCAAATGAACAGTTTTGCAATATTTAAGTACCATGTTTTGAAATACTTTATTGGAAACCAAACAAACTCGATTTTTGTTGTTGAGGTTTTTAATTCTAAGATTATAAAAATCAGTTGTATTATATTATATATTTTTAATGCAAATAATTACTTTTATGTTATCATTTTGTCCCAAGATGATATTTAGATGTTTTAAATTTCTCTCACTTTTTTAAAAATCAGATTTCATATCTATCACAACAAAATACTGTAACCGTAATCATCTGTATACATGCACTAGCAATTCACATTTTTAATATCGCATATATACATCACTGTGAGCACATTTAGAATTACATTTGTGATGAAATGCGAAGCTGAAGGCATTTATTTCATGTTTTTATAACTCCTGTTGATGTATGTAGAAGTTATTACCGAGTTGCATTGTTGTGATATCGATTTTTGTTGATTGTAAATAAAGAAAAGAAAAGAAATTGAATGATTGTCAATTTTTTTAAAATCATTTTTGATGCATTTGAATATTTTTTCTAGATTAAAGCTTAAAAAATTAATACTTGAATATGAAATTGAAGACTAAAACTAGTAAACTATATGGATACCAAAAATATTCTAAACATTTCTTTTTATTTTACTTTAAAATGTCACATTTGCAATACTTTATAATCTAGTGAATGTGAAAAATATTTGGTAGTCCTCTAAATCCAGGGGTTTCCAAGATTCTAAACATTGCGACCTATTTTTTTTTTTCCAGAGGCGAAGTATACAAGGAAAATACTGTGATCGCCAAAAAATTCGATATCGAGGTTTTGACAAAGCTCCTGCGGCGGATTGTAATGTAAACAATCGTACACTGTAGTGAATTGGGATGAGTGAGGATAGAGCCTAGGACCTTCAGGTTCGGAGCCGAGTAACATGACCACAATACAAAAGCAATTGCCCATGTAGTGTAGCTGTTAATTGGCTTATAAGCTTTTCACCACACTCCACATTTCAGATCTCTCAAAATACATTTTTGGGATTGTTTTTCTGGGAACGAGATTGAGCTATACGAATGAAATTTTGCATATGGACTTTACACGGAATTTGTAGATATCTATTGAATTTTGAATGACATCTTTTCAGAAGTCCATCTGTCCAACTGCAAATGAACTCAATAACTACAGAAAGTAAAGCACTAGGCAGGTTAAATTTGAGAATTAAATCTAGCATCTAAAACATTAATACGTCTCAAACTTGGAAATAAATCAGTCAAAAGGTTGATCGTCTGTCGGTTTGTACTTTCAGAAGAACATAAACTTGATGTCTGAGGCGCAATGATTTAAATGTATTAAATTTGATATGAGATATTATGAATGCAATTATACTTCTATGTCAAATTGCGTTAACCTCATGCCAAGGAGTAATCACCAAAAAAAAAAAAATCGCCAAAGATCGAAAGGTAGTAAAAATGCTAGAACGCAACAAAGGTCTATAATTCATAAATATTGTTAGCCAGTGTCATACCAGGCATTTGTGGCCTTTTTCAAGGTCCGTAATCTTATGTTTATTCGCTAATAACACCTATATTAATGTTGGATTCTGAGTGGCTAATTATAATTCTGATTTAGAAATCAGAATTATAATTAGCCACTTTCAAAATTTTGGAATTCTTTGAGATTCTTTTTCCTTTTCAAAAAAAACTTCTCTTCTTATGGTAGAGAAGTAACCTTCTGTTGAACGGCCTACACTTTTTCAAATACAGAAAGAGCTTGAAGAAAATCGTAATTCTAAAAACATTTGGAGAATGCCTTTTAACTTTAGTGCAAAATCTTTCATAAGCCAAAAAATTCAAAAATTAATAATAATCAAAATTTTAAAAAAAAATATTGAAATTATTTACATTTGAATAACTTTTTTTATAAACAAGACTTAATTTTGCAAGTAAACATTTAAAATTCAGCCACTTTCAAAATTTCTTAGACTAATATTAGTACGTATAATCCTATTTTAAATCGCAACATTTTGTTTATAGAACCCTGTCTTAGAATAAAAACGCACGATCCCCTCCCCAAAACAAAACTTCTTAAAAAATCTCAAATACGCCATTTTGACTCCTTACATTGTGATAACCCCTTAAGTTATCAAATTTAATGGAATACAAGTCCTTAAAATATAGTCACTCAGATGAAGATTGATAAACAGTTATATAAATCCCTATTAATTAAAGTAAGGATACTTAGGAAAAAATATGTTTTGAAATTAATTTTTTAATGATTGAATAAAAATTTCTTTATTACAAATTATTTATATCCAGGCAGTAGATTTAAAAATTACTTTTTAATTCACTAATTATTTAATAATTAAACTTTCATTAAAATTAGAATTTTTTAAAAATTATCCAGTCACATGTCACTATTTGATATACGGTTAATAAACATAAAGAAACTACACCTACCCTTTTGAAGCGTCTAGCATCAGTATCAGGTGATAAGAAAGGCTGGTTTATTATTGGTGCAAGCAAACGAGAGTCCACATTTTTTTTACTTTCCAAATCTTCCTTGGATTTTACAAAAATAAAATACTATTATTTCTATCTTTAAAAACATTTTAATTATACAATTATATGCATAATCACAATTTAACATTATCTGTCGATTTGTGCTCACTAATTCTCTAATCCAATATAAGCTTGGATAATTTTTAGCGAGTTCGCAAATTGTACAGACTAAGTCTATGGCAAAGGATACCGACGTGCTCTGATTGGTTTAAGCCTTGGCATCTTTTTGGCAATGTTTTGCACTCATAATAGTGTAGTTTTCGCTTATTTGGCTCAAACTTGTACCTTTCATTAGTTTTATGGAAGATACGAGTGAATATCAACACGATCTAATTTTTATTAATATAATTGTTTTCTCCAAATATTACTAGTAATACTACTAATACTAATTATTATTAATAATAATAAATATTACTAATAATACTAGTAATACAAGTAACTAATGTTGTTTATGCACAGAAGTATAAAAAATATATGAAAGTAATTACTCATGATGCAGCAATTAAATAATTCTTATTTTTCTATGATTTTTGTGCCTTTATTAGATAATTTATGCAGTCATTGAAACTTGTTGCTGAACGTTTGTTACTTTCCCATCAACTACATATGGGAAGATGATTACTTAATGCCCAAAACGTATAAACATGTAAGCTTTAACGCAATATGTGATTTCGTAGCTAATTTTTTTAGTTATATCAAAATAATATTAAGAAGAAACACACATAAAAAATATTTTTAATAAATTGTAATTTTTATATTTCTTGAATTTTGGTTTCAGGATTTGATCTTTTCTGATGTATATGTGTTCCAGATTAATGTTACCGTAAAAAAACAAGGGGGGGGGGAATTCACATATTTTATTTATTTTTATAAAAATATATTTCGGTATGGCATCTTTTTGACAAAACATTGCCAAAAATATGCCAAAGCTTAAACCAATCAGAGCACGTCGGTATCCTTTGCCATAGACTTTGTCTGTACAATTTGCGAACTCGCTAATGTTTAGTCTCCCTACAGTTTCAATATCTGCCCTGAAATACAATCTTAACTGGAAGTGCCAATTTTTTTTAAAGAAAAAATTCGCAATTTTTTTTACAAGCATGAGATTATCGATTTTTTAATAAACCTCGAGGGATGAGAAAAATTAGCTTTTATCGATGTGTTGCCATCGCAATGAAGAAAACTCAAATTAAAAAGAAAATTTAATCACCACTGCAAATAAAACACAGACAAGTGTAATTTTCATCACGTGCCTGCATGAAATGTGATAAATAGGAAATGTGTCATTTTCTTAAAAAATGAATATAAAAAAAAACATTTTCTGTGACATATAAAATAGTTAAAATACTATTAATTTTGTTTCATTTTAGGCATACACAGTTAACTATATTTATGTTTACTCACTCCAACCATAATATAAACCCAATAGTTAATTTGTAAATCTTTAGTAACGGAGATACATCTGCTAACAAAATGGTCTAAATGAAATGAATAATTATATTTTATGCATTTGAATCAATAAATGTTTTGCTGAACTACGAATTGTAAAGTCTTGTACTGGTCTTCTGCCTTGTGAATCATATTTAATATAATATTTTTTAAGATACTAATGTTTTAAATGAAATGAGTTGAACTCCAGGCAACTAAATGAATCACTAAAATTAACCAATTTAAGAAAATCTGAATATCTGGTCTATTTTATAAAAATGCACAATTTTAGACTTTTCCATCCACCGTCTTGAAGAAAATACGACAATCAATGTCCAGAGTTTTTTCAAGGCCAGATACAGGATATCCGCTCTAAACAGGGGCCAACAGTTAATTTCTAAAATTTTATTTATTGGTACATATATCTAATAAAATGGTCTAAATGGAAAAAATAATTATATTTTATGTTTTCTAGAATCAATAAACAGTCTGATGAATCACGAATTTTCGATCTCTGTTCTGGAGTGATATTTAATAAAATATTCTTGTGATACTAATATTTTAAAGAAAAAGTAAAATTATTGAGTTATAAAAATTAGAATATCTCTATTCTATAAAAACGCACGATTTCAGACCTCTTCATTGTCCATCTTGAAGAAAATGCGCCATTGAGGGCTTGGAATTTTCCCAAGACTGATTGTCTAAGATAATGTAATTGTTGATTGTTCTAAAATAATGATATTCAAGCTTTATAACTCGGTGAGGCTTGATCTCAGAAGATTGAAACGTTAGATTGTAAAGATAATGTTACTGAATACGATAAAATTTAGACTTCAAAATTGTTTCCAGAAGTATATTTTTTTATTGAAATTATATAAAATATTATTTATCACATTTAAATCTTTTTGAAGCTAAATCTGAATTTTATGATGGACGAGAAAAACTTTACTGAATAATTCTTGGAAATAATGCATATATTGTAACAAAAATATTCTGTGGTACACATATGATTACAATGCTGAAAGATTCAATTTTCTGTAGTCATATTTTAAGAAATATGCTTTATTTTAGCAAAAAAAGTTTTAGAATTTATTGAAGTTTTATCTGTTCCATTTCAAATTCAAAATTAAATCTTATGGGAGCTGACAGAAAATTAGGGAGAAATATAATATACTGAATATCATAATAATGGTATGAGTTAATGACTGTGAAAAATTGAAGTTTAAGAATATTTTGCTGAAGAAGCTATTAAAAGACGAAGGTACATAAATATTTAATTGAAAATTTTAGTGAGAATTATTCCTGGCAAACCAGCTGGTCACCAAAGGCGACTAATAACTTCTAAAAGATAAGAAATATATAGAAATGCAATTTGGAAAATATAGAAATGCAAAAGTATTTTTAACTTTTGCTTATAAGGATGAATCACAAATGAAATGAAAAAAAAATACTTTAGTCACGTTGAGCAATTATTTTTAAACCTGAATCATTACACCAATATGTGCAAAATATCAAATGCTATAAATTATTATTTCACTGACTGAATCTTGATTTAAAGACCTGCAGAACAATAACTTATCACCAGATCCCGCTGTTGTTCGGGCCAGCAAACGTGATATATTACAGCATCCCACGATTGCAAAGCCGAAACGACACCTTTTACTATCGGTACAATATGTTTAGAAAACTGACTTAATTTGAATGAATTAAAGGAAAATTCTTTAAATGAATGGATTAAATTATTTCATTTTATTCATCGTTCTTTTTATTTGTTTCTCCGATCAATGCATTCAATAAATTATTTTGGGATGCATTCGTTCAGAGTTTATGCCAATGCCGGGCTTACACTAGGTCAGTTAAAAGACGGCCAGTAGGCAGCGCATAAATCAGAAAGAGACTGATTTATTTTTGCCACAATTTTATGAGATAGATTCAGACATTCCACGTTTGGCTATAAATTGCCATTTTGGCATCCCTGGATTTCTCTCTTTCTCTGCATGTCGTATTAAAATTATGAATATTTACACAAAGAAACATGGTAAAATAAAAAGTTAACATACCTAAATTTGGAAAACTATAGAAAAGAAATGGCAAATAAAAAGAAAAAAAAACACGCACAGATACACACACACGCACAAATAACCTCGCATCAGAAAGAACAAAGAGCAAAAAAGTCGGAATTAATCACTAAATAATGAATTTTTTCACGCCAAAAAACCCCGCCAAATTCAACAAACGCATGCTCAGTAAGAGAAAAAAAATACAATACAGCGGCATGTTGTTGTCTCGTCCGGACAATTACTTGCCATGGACCGAACAGTATTTTTTCAACTTTTCTACACATGTGCTGCCTACTGTCCGCCTTATAACTTATAATTGGCCTAGTGTAAACCCGTCATAACTCTAAGTTGACATTACACATTGTTTCTGATTTGCTGAGTGTAACACAAAGTAGATCAAAATTCGGAAAATGCATAGAATTGCTGACTAAGCCTTGTTAATACATTCCAGAAGTTATCTATTTGAAATTTTTAGAAAAATCCTGAAAGAATTTATTACACCTCCAAATGTAAGTATTTCAAAGAATTATTGATACATTATAATATGCAATCGGAGATGGAATTCACTTTATCTCTAGCAAATAAGTTGTAATGATTTATCAGATTTTATAAGCTGATAAGTTTATTGTAATTTTCAAAACCCGAGCAGCTGAGCAAAATCAGTTACTCCTTAAATACTTCGTATTTCTTCCTACTTCTGTTGAGGTTTCAGCTAATAACAGGAATCTATTGATACTGACTTGAGTTGTAAGAGCAAAGAATTTATCGGTAAATATGAATGATACGATTAAACAAACACTTTCTTCGAAGTTTCAAAGTAAACACAAGAGCGTAAAATGGTACTGAATGTGACGTGAAGGAAATAAATCTTAAAAACAAAGAAAGGTAAGGAAGTTGATTTCTAGTTGATACTGAATATGAGATAATTGCAGTAAGGTTTGTTATTATATGTACTATTTTCAACTTAGTCTTTATAACTATCATTTATTTATCAATGCTTTTTGATGAAAATAAAAAGGAAAATAATTATCTAATTTTGTTACTTTTTGATTTAAAATTTAACTGTATCAATTTATTAAGCTGTCAAACTCAAAGATATCCAAATGAATTGGTGATTATGATCTAACTTTGCTTTTCTTTTAATCTTTAGTACTCAATGTAGCCGCTGTGGAGATGTGAGGTTATAATCATACTTCATGTTTAAAATACATATAATGCAATTTTTTCTTCAAGCAATATAGAGAAATCATTACTCAGATCACCACAACTGTTTTTTTATTGTTACTCAAAGTAATTGCATTGCCTTTTAAAGAATTTAAGAGGCGAATACGACCAGTAAATAAAAATTAGTTTTTGGAAAGGAACATTGGAGGCTAAATTATAAATGGATGAAACCAAAAGCGACTTATTCTAGCAGAAGCAAGAAAGTGCACTCTTTTCAAGTCCTTGTGAGAAAAATATTTGTAGCCACTTTTGAGGGCTTAAGTTAGCTTAATTATATTAACGTCCCGTTGTAAAACAACACGAGGGCTATTTTGGGACGGACCTCGTAATTTTGAACCGCGGTCAGATGACGAGGACGACACCTGACTGGCACTCCCCTCTCCACACCACACCAGCGGGAGGACGTTTGGCATGACAGATTTAACGTGCAACAGACCCCCTTACACGACGGTTCTTCGGTGGAATCGGGTCTCGAACCTGAAAACCCTACTGTTCACAAGCCGAGCCCTTACCACCAGGCCACCGCGGCCCGCCACTTTTGAGGGATATATTTGATGCTGTTTTTATTGCATGCCAATTAACCCTTTGCACTCGGATGTCTCCTCTAGGTCACCATCCATTCAAGATGGCTCATCTTTCCGTCGTTTTATTTATTTCTTTGAGTTATGGGTATAAAAGACAATTGACAATAATCGGGCCATCTTCCAACAAGAATGTGCGACTCTTGACATTGGAAGTTCATAACTCGAAATCTTACCACCCGAGACTTCAAATTATTTAGTGTCCTGTGTTAGAAGGTATCTGTAGTATTATGTGGCGCCAACTTTACACGCATTTCAGATATAATAAATCCATTTTATTTTAACCCTTTGACATACGAGTTTATTTAACTTCCTAATTAGATGGCACATCCTATTTTAGACGCATCTTATTTGTTATTATAACAATATAAGGGACATGACATAATAAAGCATTTCTATGTGATTTTTTTTTATTTTTAAATACTTAATTATGCTGTTTAATTGCAGATTTAAAATTAAAAATTCAATAATTAGATGAGCGTGTGAGACATGTCATTGTATGCGAAGGGGTTAAAGAGGTGTTCAAGGGTTTGAAAATCTCATGGATTAGATAAAGTGATATTTAACAAATGTAATTAAGTTATATTAACCCTCTAGCCTGACTATTGATCATTAATCGAACCACTAAAGTACATGTTAAAGAAATAGGCGTTTAAAAGATGTCCCAGCAAGAGGATTAAATCTCCCATTTTAAACCATCTCGAAGTCTGATTTGGAGGATTCTTGTAATTTTGCACCTTAGCTGGTTGTTGCCTAGATCAACATCTTAGCCGGCAAAGTTTTTAAGCTTCTCCGCTGCATTAGATTGTCCAGCTTTCCACATCAGATTCA
The DNA here is from genome assembly GCF_947563725.1 of Argiope bruennichi. Lineage (NCBI taxonomy): Eukaryota > Metazoa > Arthropoda > Arachnida > Araneae > Araneidae > Argiope > Argiope bruennichi. Next base: position 114,409,095 of record NC_079153.1, on the reverse strand, counting down.
ATATACATATGACCTATTAATACGAAAGATTTTGAATAGAATTGGGTAATGAACCTGTAACAGCCCTTCAATTCCAAACTGAAACCTTGATCACGTTGAAAGACCATCGCAATCCCACATTAAGAAAAAAAATTACATTAAAATCATTTTCGTAACTAAGATCAATCTGAACTTAATCGTGCTAACCGATCGTAATACGTGCATCGAATAACTGTATTTTTGAACAAAATGAAACCGAGCGTAATGAAAGCGAGTTAGCTAAATTAAACTAAGTTAAAAAAAAAACAGTTCAACTAAAACTAAGCCATTCTCACACCCGCCATATTTCGATATAACTTATGTGGAGCCATAAAATAGCAAGTATTCCATGGATTCTTAATGGAATCAACACAAAAATAACTCCCAAACAAGAAGATGTCATCTACTTAAGTAACGAGGTAAACCCTACAGTAAAAGAATTAAATAATATATGTGACTATTGCATCCTATAATTAAATATTTTCTCTTAAATATTATCAAAAATATTCTTGAAAGATTTATTAAAATCATTAACTAAGATCGTATTCCGAACGTTTTTAAGTTAGTAAGCTTCACGGAAGATTCAAGAAATGAGTCCCAAAATGAATGACATCTGTGCGCAATACAGTATTATAACAGAATGCTCTACAGTGTTATAAAACAACGTTTACGGTTGCACTAATTGCGTACTACTGTACTTATTGCGATATTAATGCTACAGATCAAATACAAATTCGTACTTCAGGAAACAATGACTAAATATGGGAAAAGTAGTAAATGGTGAAAGTAAAAATTTTGAGTAATTTCAAAAATGTTTTTGCACATATCTCGCATTTACAGTATTTGCGTGTTTAATTCAGCCTCAACATGAAATCTCTTTTGGTACCCGAAATGATAGAATGAGTGTAGTCGGGGGGGGGGGAGATGCTTGCTACTTCGCTTGGCATTTCTAACATTTATAAAAGGCCCAACGAATTTATTTTGTAATAGTGACCATTTCACATGGTCTTATAAGAGATATAAAGAAGAGATTATAAGACAAGGTTTTATAATTAGAGCATTTTCTCTTTTACCACCTTATAAAAATACTTCATTAGATATTTAAATATTGAACTTCATTTTTTATTATGTTTTTCAATTTTTTGGCACATATTCTTATCATTTCCAAACTTCAAAATGTCTACTTGATTTTAATTTTGTTTTTGAAATGAAACAGCATCTTTTACTTTTACTTTAATTATTACTAAAATCACGTTAGAAAATTAATAAAATTAAACAAATTCGTTTAATATGCGTGAAATTATATTACTTTCAGCAATCTGTGAAACGCCAATAAAACTAATGACTGCCATTTAACAAAATTAACGTTACTATGGAAATCATTCCAAGGAAAATGTTATATTCATTACATTAATTTAAGAGAAACGACGTACAGGTCTCAAAAGTGAAATTAGGCAAAATATTTTTTGTTTCATCGTGGGAATCCTATGACCGGATAATAGCAGTTGTCCTCATTCGTATGCGCGGCGGACAACAATGAAATGATGTGAAATTCGATTATTTTTCGCTGAATAAGGATTTTGCAAGCCACTTATCGTAAATGAATGGATCTATGTTTTAAATGAGCAGCCAAGGGAAAATCTTTTATTAAACGAACTAAGCAAGTATTCAGGAATTTTTCAGCAATTTGTGTTAAATTGCTTCAAACGAAAAAATTTCAAAAGATATAATTAATGTACTAGCTGAATAATTTACTTGAAAAAATCTAGACTTTTAAAAGCTATATAAAAATATTTTAAAGAATTGTTTTTTTCATATTGCTATCTAATAACTGCTGTAACATTTGAGGAAGAATCAACTAAAAAAATAAAACTGAACAACCATAAAAAGGGAGAAAAAAACTTGGAAATAATACTTTAAAAATGTGACATTTTCCGAAGTTGCTTAAATTTTTAGATGACTAGATTTCAGTTAACTTTTCAGAAGTTTTGTAGAGGTAGCGTTCAGTCTTCATTCATTTTTACTCTCTCGTATACGAAATATACAAAGATAAAGTATAATAATTGCAAAAAAATTCAAATTGGAGGTTTTGATGCTTATCTACGTTTTAAATTTACCTGAGTTCAATTTTTGAATTATGTTTGTCGCTCCATCTATCTATAAAAAATAACTCACAATACTTTGATCTAAACGAATGAAATTTTGTATATGATCATTACACAAAATTTTAACGTAGTGCATTCACAGAAAGTATCTGGTTGCCCGAGTACTAGTAAACACAATACCTAAAAGAATTGGATAAATAAATTTGGTGCACAAATTTAACAAAAAATCTTGATATGTATTAAAATTTGAAGCAAATCTATCAAGTGGCTGTCTGTCTGCTCGTCTGTAATTTCGCATGCATATGAACGTGGTAGCTAAAAATAAAACAATTTGGATAAATTGAATTTCGTACATAATATGGTACTACACTTTACCAAAAGTAGTAAGTACTTTGCTTTCTTGTTTAAATGATTTTGGTTCCATTTTCATGGTATTTTGTGGTTTGATTTGCTGTGTTCTTATCTGGATTAATTTTACTTGTTTTGGTATATTTTTTATTCTTGTGATACTAATTTTGTCTTCAAAACCTCAATTTTCTGGGATTTTTGGGTCACGAGGGGTCAGTTTGTTGGACGAGAGTCAGACCCCTCACAGAAAAAACCCCTGGTTTGAATCCTTGCCTGAGGGTGACTCTTGAAAACGTCTTCGGGCCGGATTCATTTTATCTTTCTTGTTGAATTTTGACTATAAACTTAATATTTAGATTTATTTCTAATTCTATTTTGGTTAAGCCTCATTTGTGTTTTAGTTGTAGCAGCATTTTGCACTCTCTAAATACAATGAATATTTTATTATTTAGATTCAGGAAATTTTATATAGATAATTTTCATACTGTTTATTTCTGGATCGATAGTTGCGTACTACACTTTAATCATTTAAAGTGTAGACACTTAAAAAGTTACGAAAAATTCCCTAAAAGTTTTGACCGTTTGATAATTCAAAAACACTACGACTTAAATACAAATTTGGTATGTGATCTTGTTGCTTAAATTGTTATTTTGTGCTCAGTTATGGTTTCAATAAGTTGAAAAAAAATCCATATTCGATTTTCCTTAGATTTTTATCTGCAGTACTCTAAAAACAAAAATCTGAGCTCTTATGACGGTCATGACTTTATCCGAGGTATGCATTTTTTCGCGAAAGGAAGGGGGATAACATTTTTATTTCAGAGTTTACATGAATCTGCCTGGTAGAGTATTTGAACTAGTTTTATTCTGTACTTGCAATCCAGAAATTAAAGTTTATTATTTTCATTCATTTATTGTTGTTTGGCATATAATTGAAGAAATAAATTCGAAAATATTTTTATTGATTTAATTGCACTAAACGAAATATTCAATTGGCGCTGAAATTGACTTCGTTATGCATTATTTTCTAGCTATATTATTCCGTCTTTAAACGACCGTCTTTGGCGATATTTTTGTTCACCGGAATTAAAGATCACTTAAATTTCAACAGTTTCTGCAGCAAAATATTTTTAAATTTTAAATTTTGATCGATATATAACTTATATTATTTCAAAAATCTTACTCCTTTCTGTTCATCAGGCTTTGCATCCCCTTAATTTTCCTCTTACGTCTTTACACAACAAAATATCACAAGAAAAAGCAGCAGTGTTTAAAAATAGACACATTTTTTTTTTTTTTTTTTTTTTTTTGTAATACTTGATTCTGAATTTTTGCTTTAGTTTTAAGTATAACAAAAATTTTATTAAATGTATGCCTTACACTGAAGCTATTAAACATGGGAAAATATATCCTCCATATCTTGATCGCAGCAGTGAAAAAAAAAGTTAAAATGAAAAGTTAGTAGCAACAATGTGAATAATTCGAGCTTCACTTCAACGAAGAAATATATTGTTCTAAAATACGCTTAAAATATTTATTGAAAATTAACTAAAAATAAAATAAAAATTATATGGCGGAATATTTAGCATCACTGAGAAAGGGATTTTTTAAACATTTTAACGTTATAGAAATAATTTACTATACGATACTGTAACTATAATGCTTCAGGAAGTTATTTCGAGAAAACGCCAAAATTCAGCTTAATTTATAATTAAAATTTGAAAAAAAAATCGCTTTGAAATGCATATTTCGATCTTTCAAAGTAATGAAGTGCCAAGCTTAGTAGCTCTAAGTTAAATGCTTTGCCCTGTAAAGTGCCAACACACACACACACACACACACACACACACACACACACACACACACACACACACACACACACACACACACACACACACACACACACACACACACACACACACACACACACACACACACACACACACACACACACACACACACACACACCTTTATTATTAGTAGAGATAGCTATAGTTAATAGATTCTTGGAAAATAGATACACGTAGAATGGCTTTAAGAATGCACAATATCAAATGCATCCTATCCTTCAATAACTCCTCCCATTAAACGGTTTCCATCCGTATCTCTGTAAACAACCGTGAACGGTTCACAAATTGCGTTATTTTAGTGGCCGTTGTCCTTTATTTGTTTTGTATCTCACAAAACAAAAGAGGAAATCCACTCAAGCGGGAAATGTCTTGAACGTGAAGTGAAATGAAAATTTTTCACTGCCACGGAAGCTCGGTTGAATAGCGGAAACATTTTATCGTTTTGGTCACTTCGGAATCTGCTGTCGCAAGTTCATGTGGATCTTGCTTTCATTCTTAATTGAATTTCCCCAAATCTTGACAAATATGAAAACCACAGTGTTGGTAAATTTTGGAAATGAGTCTTTTTCTTGTGGTTCCGATAATGATCGTTCATGTGCTGTTTCACAAATAATATTAACAGGAGTATTCTGTTATTTAATGACGATGGGATCAATGTACTGATTGTGATAGAGTGAAGGATAATCAGTTATTATGGTGGAAATATAATGGAAACAAATTTCTTTGAATATTTTTGTTAAGGTCATTGCTTTTACATTTTTATATATTTTCTGCTGATGAATAAAACACATAAAAGGAATCAGTGGAGGAAAAATGCGCGCTAAAAGGAATTTAACCCTTTGCACTCGGAAAAGTAATTTAATGCATAATTGTTCACCTAATGCAAAGTCTTGTTTTTTGCTCCGAATATATATATATATAATATAATGTTTGGTTGAAGCAGAGTGCAGGTTTGAAGACATAGACGAGACGTTGTATTTTTAATTCTCTTTAATATCCATCTCGGGAAAGCAATTTATTTACAAGCAGACGCAGCGCGGTACAAAAGCAGAAGTAAGAAAGAAGCGCGAAACAAATGATCACTAGTCTTATATAACATAGGATATCCGGCCACACGCCAATTCAATACAATTGGTGACCTTTGATACCTTTTCAAGGGCACCGAAGGGTTCACTTTCATTTGAGACGTAGTACTGATGGCGCTTTAGTTTTACAGAGGAATGAATTAAACCGAAACTGGAATTGGATCACGAAATAAGAGAATATTTTAGAATGAAGTTACTATGGGCTAAATAAAATCTTGGAAATTAATTAAATTGAAATTAGAATTAAAATATCATTACACACACACACACACACACACACACACACACACACACACACACACACACACACACACACACACACACACACACACACACACACACACACACACACACACACACACACACACACACACACACACACACACACACACACACACACACACATATATATATATATATATATATATATATATATATATATATTTTTAAGTTGAACTTTCCCGTTTAATTAATTTGCATCTTCTTACTACTCTGCAGGTATTTTTAACAAGCAAAATTAAGTAAACAAATGAAACGTCAAAATGATGCACTGTCTTGAATAGTGAGTGAGAGTCACCATCCGAATACAAAAGGTTAATAAAATATTTTTTAAGAGACACTTTCAATAGTATACTTACTCGCAAAAATTATTTTTACGTTGATAGTTTTATATCATTCATTTTTCATCCAAACAGGATGAGTTTGATTAAACCATTTCACTACTAACGGAGAAGCTGGAGTGCTTCGGCTAAGGGGCAAGCAATAGCGATCGCTGGGGATAGAATACTTTTTCACGCAATATGGATCTTGGCAGTGGCATATTAGCCCATTATAATATAGTAGACAATCTAATTACTTTTACCTTGCCCACTCCATAATGCATCCGAGTATTTTTATATCCAATATATATTGTTTATTCACCAATGCTATAGTTTTAAAATGCCAAATTTCGCTTACCAAATTTCATTCATCTAGCTGTATACTTTTTGAATCATTCTTTTCACTGGCAGACAAACGCGAATAATTTTAATAAGTCTTTTATGAAAGAGAAGTCAAATGTGGGGGTTGGTCAAAATCTCGAGTTCGAATGTTTTACGATTATGAATATTTTATGTTTGTATAATTTGCATTCGAAAAAAGGAGAAAAGATTGTAGAAAATGTTGAAGATTACTAATTCAACAGGCATTTTGAGTTTTTTCTATACGATCTTCTTTACAACGGTATAAATTGGTTGCAGAGGATCATTTCTGGCACTAGGTCATCTAAGAGAAACCTCCAATTGGTCTCGGTCTGTTGCATCTGAAGCTTAAGGGTGGGCTATCTTTTTTACCCCCTCTCTCACTTTTATATGAAAGGGAAGAGATGCATGACATGATTCTGAGTCAGAGGATGTCATTCAAAAGAGATATTAAGAAAAAAAAATGAAAGGGGGCAAGGATGGTATGTAATTCTTTACCCGAAAGAAGAAGAGTCATTTAGTTAATCATTGCCAATGAGTCATTTTACATGAAAATGGACGCATTGCCGATATAATCTTATCAAGTAAATTGTCCACATGATATATGGTGAACCATTTATTTTATGAAAAATTTTAAAGCAAGTTAGAACTTTAGAAAGGTATTAATTTTTAATATATTTACTTGAATGTTTTTAGTTTTACCCGAATTATATTATTATTTGATATACACTGAAAATAAATCTATGAAGAAAAAAGTTTTTTTTTCAATCTTTGGCTCTTAAAATCGATATTTTGTTGTTCTATTAAATTACCGTATACACATGGAAGTTGGGAGGCAAAACTTCTCCACAAAGAATTTTTGGCCACTATCAGAAAAATTCTATGATTTTGGAATAAAATTTCAGATTTCGTATTCAGATCAAACAAACCAAACTTCATTCACCTGGATCATTATCTTTTGGAGTTATCGAATTCGAAAGACAAGACGGCAAAAGTCAGGACATTTCTTTTTCAGATTCAGGGGAAAGCTAAAACGTGAAAAATCTGCAAAATCTCGAGGTTTAAATTTTTAAATAATTATAGTATAAAATATATTCTTGTAGACTTTGTATACTGCAAAGTAAATAATATTGCTTGGAATTTGTAAAACTATTCTAAGCTCGGAATTAGTGACCTTCGTCCTTTGTAACAATTTAGTGACAAAATCGAAGATACCAGAAGTTATAAAAGTCTTGACGATAGGCCTATTAGAGCAAAAATTTTGATCTTTCGAGAACCTTCCTTGCTTTTTCATAAAAAGTATAAAATGGCTGAACACAGAACTGTAATCAGACAACATGAAGTTAGATAATGAGCTGTGTGTTGAGTAGTCAGCCTATTTTGATTTGAGTACAACATTAGCAACGAGTCGCCAATCGAGTTCAGCTCAGTCAAGTAGAGAATGCAGAACAGCAGAATTTCAAGAGGCATCAATAGTCGTCTGAAGTCTCTCTTCTGCGGAGCTCTCTCTAAAGTACATTATGCGGTTTAGGGTTGCTTACTACTTATTTTCTGCTTGTGTGCTACTGTTTACTGTAAGTGCTCTTGTTATGCACGCTTTGTCTGTTTGTGTCATCGTGTGGAGCAAAGCGTCATTCTTTATTATAAAATCTGTCGGACTGCTTCGCCGTACATCCACTTCTCTTGTTCTGTTGATTCTCACATTCGGAATTTGAATTTTCCGTAATAATGCTGTTAAGTCGCATATAATAATTAGCGAAAATCGAGATACAATTGTTGTGTATATTTTTTTTACATTTTCGTGTGAAATTTACGAGATATTACAAAGAGAAAATATTATACTCGAATAATAAAATTCGAATTGGAGATTTATCGATTTGCCGCATTTCAGATCTCCCTAAATCTCCCATGAATCGCATTTTTGGAATTATATATATTGCCTATAGAATAAATAACTCAAACTCTTTGAGGTAAATGGATAAATTTTGTATGCTGTCTTTACTTGAAAGTAATAGATTCTATCAAATTTTGAATCGAATTCATTCATAAAAAGTTTGTCACTCTGTCTAAGACAGCATAAATGAACACGGTATCTACAAAATGTGAAAAGCTTGATAGATAAAATTTGGCTTTACCATAGGAAGTGTAGATTCGTATCAAATTTTGTACCAAATTTGTCAAAGTTTTGACCATGGGTCGGTTTGCCATCTTTACAAACGTGAAAAAAGGCTTAGATAAAATGAACTCCAAAACGAAAAGGCTTAGATAAAATGAAACTTAGTATATGATTTACATACTAATATTGTAGTTCTGCATCGAATTTTGGTGTCGATCGATAAAAAGGCATCAAAAATGCGAGTTCTTCACTTACTCAAGGTCGAGTATGCGAATGATTGCAAATAAACTATTGCTTTTCTTGATTACACAATAATTCATGTGATAGTGAAGATTGTGGTCTGGGTGAAATGACTTGAAGACACAGGTTGTCTTTTATGGGGTTTAATGGTAACATCAACAACAAAAGGCCCATGAGTACGCCATAGTGTAGTTGACCTAGAGAACTACACATAAAACTTCTCGGGAGAGAAAGAGCCGAGATCACACTCCCTTTAGTACAGGAGTCAAGTTCCCCTTCTATGGAAAAAAATATAGTATATATACTAAACAACAACAGGGAGACCACGTGATACATGATTGGCAGCTAGCTCCGCCCAGGAAGATCACGTGGTTAACTGAATTCTTAACAATGATGTCAGAGAGTCCACTCTCGGCAGTTCGATTTATAAACTAAAAGTTTTCTCTTTTCCGCACGGAAACAAACGATTTTCGTTCCTTTTCAAATATGCTAAATTCCAGTCGCAATAATAAAAAGCTTAATATATGCACTAGTTCAGTAGACTAGTATTTATCATTTTTATTCCAGTCGTTCTTTTCTATAACTAGTTAATTTATGATTCCATGACATACTCAGTTGCGTGACCAGTTAAACAACAAGTTTCTACCGATTTGTTTTTTCGCTCCTTAGAATTTCAGGTACGACTGACTCAGTTGTTACTTCAGAGCAATGAATATTACATTGTGTCAAGATGATAGGGTTTAGGGCCAAAGGTTAAAAAAAAATTGATGGCTACAAATTAACGTGAACAGCAAATAAAGAAAGATGATAGACACTATGAAGAAAGGGGAACTACTTTTCTTTAATTCATTAATTTGAATACTTTAATTCATGGCAATACTGTTTTAAAGTATTCGATGAACGTTTTACAAGTTTTTTTTATAAAATTAAATTGTTATATCGCCGGTTTAATATGCTAGTATTTCACTAATTTGTGGTTGAAAAGAAATTTTTATCGAAATTTCATGATTTCCTTGTGAATTAGAATAAAGAAATTTTGTGTATTTGTGTGTTCCTGGTTACAATTCAGTATTTTACCAGATTAATCAATTAACCGATAATTAAGTTCTTAATCATAATTAAATGTTGATTATGTTTTAAAAAGAGCCATCTGGCAATTGAATTGGAGAAACAAAAAAACAAAAAAATGATCATAAGTTTTCAAAATAAATTTGATAGTAAAAAATCGTTATAAGAAATCTATATTTTTAAAATGATTAAGAAAACTAGTCTTCCAACTCCAACCACTGATTTGACTTCATCATTTTTGTTTCATATGAAATTTAATGATTTCAGATGTGTCGTCATTAATGGGCTGTCTCCCTTCCCATTATTGATAGAAATCTTTAAAAACTAATTCACAATACACTATGAGCAAACTCCACAGCAGAATTCCTTGATTTCTTCTTATAAGAATTCCTCATTCCTAAATTCAACATTTCTATCGAAAATAATGGATTAATAATTAGCCAATACGAGGCGAAAGTCGGACCTTGCCTAATCGATTAGTTTGACATCAATTAATGATGTTGCCTCAACAATGCTTGCTGAAGTCTGCCAGGAGTTTGACGAGCGTGCAGAGATTTTATTCAAATAGTTATAAGAGAATAATTATGTGAATTTTATCAATGCAGAATCATAAGCGAAGTAGAATTACGTGAAAAGACTTAAAAACGATTAAAATCTCATTCTGAATTTTATCCCTAAAGTATGTTAAACTCAAAAGCCACGGTTTACGTCTATATCATAAAGGAGTTAGGCTTTAGAGAATACATAATAAAAATTTAGGTTATTACATATCTCTGTTGACAACTTTTCAATTTCTCAATTTTTTATTATGTGAAACTTATGTTTGATATTATCTTTAATCGAACTTTCTTTTAATGACGTTATCTGAATAACTCTTTTCCTTTTTTGCTTCCTTTTAATGAAATTAAAACGAAGCAAAAAAAAGTCATATTAGTTTTATACATGTAATAGATATATTTTAATACATATTTTAAGTGCAACTGTTTGAATTTAAAATTGTGTTCCAGTTTATTTACACTTCATATCCTTGTATATGTTAGCAAATATCCACTAAGCTGGGGATTTAACATCAGTAAATCTTAGTTCTTCTTTTTTTTTTATCTCAAAAAATTATTCTAATCATCAAAAAATTCAACCTCCTGATTTTTGTAAATATTCGCATTTCGAAATTCATTGAATCAAAAAAATACATTTTTGCAATTATGTCTATCTGTCTTTGAACATGATAGCTCAAAAATATTTCGAGTTGAGGAAATTCGGTATGTAGTCTTTTCTCCACTTTTGTATATGGTTTGTGTGCAATTATACCATTTTACACTTCGTACTTTTGTATTCGAGCAAGTAAACAATAATGAATTATTAAAATGATAAATTAACTATCATTATTAACTAATGTCATCAAATTAAAGCATTTAATTATTATGCTATGAATTAAAAAAAATCTAATTTCAGTCAAATATAACATTAAAAATTATTATTTTACTGGATTTGTCAAGCGAAATGTAGTCTAACCAATTTAATGAAAAATTAGTATCCTATTCTATTACAAATCATTTTTTCTTTTATGAATTTAATATTGTTAAATTTCTTTAATTTATTTAATAAAGTTTTCAATAATTAAATATAAAAATAGATTGTAATCCAAATATTTTATAATTAAGAGAACATGATTTTGCACAAATTAGTTTATTTGCAATTAATCCAATGAGCTAGCCAGATCTGCCAGCATCTAGGTAACTGCCTAGTTTGCCTTGTCAGAAATCCGCGGCTGTACTCTGTATCGATCGTGCTGACCAGAATCAGGACCTCTAGGCGCCGGGAATCCAAAATTCAGATTTTACCGTCTCTAATACTCTAATACCGATTAAGAATATCCTCTTTTGCGAGCTCACGATGTCACTGTAATTCCAGTTATCTGCCACTCCGTGTGGGGTCCATATCTCCCGCTAAGTAAACGACGTTGTAGGGATTCACCTAAAAGGCGATTAGGACGTCAGTAGGGCGCAACTTTATAATGGATTGTGCAACATTTAAGCCCGATAACAGCTGGAGTGGGAAAAAAGGATTTATAGAAGCACTGTAAATTATGTCGGCAAACAGAAGCCTCAAATGACGTAATGGAATCGTCAGAGACCGCTTTAAGTGGCTCTGTTGTTCATGTTGGATAATCAAACCCTTTTTACTTTCTCGTATTCGAAATATAGAGAAAGTATAGTTATCATCAAAGAATTCGAACTCGAGATTTTGATGAATGTTTCATACCTCCCTGAGATCGAAAATTATTTTTTGGAAAATGTTCGCCTGTCTATATATGACAAAGATAACTCAAATTCTTTAAGCTAGACGGTTGAAATTTGGGATATGGTCTCTAAATCAAATGCCCAGATTTCTATCAAATTTTGTGTAAAATATGTTCTGAGAAAATCCGTCTGTCTGGTTGTTCTAATATAATTTAACACGATAATTAAGAAACAAAGAGAGCTAGATTGCTAAAATTCGGTGCGCAGATTTAACGTCTATAGTGTACATACCTGCCAAATTTTTATTCAAATCCAACTATAGGTTGACTGTCTGTCGGTTTGTACTTTGAGAAACATGTAAACACGATACTCAGAAACTTAAATACTCAGTGACTTAAATACATCAAATTTTGAATTGGATTTTGTGACTACAAGTGTAGTTTTGTGTCAAATTTTGGTTTCAGTCTGTTTGGAAAAATGTCTAAAATACAAATTCAATTTTACAATAAATAATATACAAATAAATAAATACAAATTCAATTTTTGGATACTTTTTACACATGCCAAGAATTAATGCCAAAACCCTCACTAAGGATCACACAAAAAATTTAGTAAAAAGGTTACATTCATTTCAAAAGTTATTATTCGTTCTCCAGTGCCATGTAAGACAAGTTTATTATAGAGTATGCGAGAAAGTTTTGGGAAGACCACTTCATCCAATTAGGTTTTTAAAGCCAGAGCAATTTTTCAGCCAAAAACATTCAAATCGTTGCAAGAATTTTTGACTGAATGAAAGTGACGTACAAATGATGAAGTCGAATAGTGTATGAGGCAAGCAGGCTACTGTGAATTACATGATTCAGATTTTCATGTCCTAAAAAATGTTCGTGTCAACTTCGGAGAAATAGAAGAACTTCTTATTTTATAAACCTGAAAACAGTACTTACGTAGTAACAAATGAAAGTGAAACCTGATTAAAGTCCTCGAAAAACTAGATTGTATTTAATGGAATGAATTGGATCACAGCAATAAAATAAGTAAATTAAAATAAGGCGTGGTACTTTAGAAGCCACGCCCTTTCAGGCTTTTACTTGGCTTACTGTTTTTCTTTATTCTCATTTAAAAAGTACAAAAAAAAACAATACTGAATGGAATTAACATTACAACTTAAAAGGCTATAAATTAAACAAGTAAAAGTTAATAATGAGTTGCCACCAATTCCATACAAACGCATTTTTTTCATAGAGTAATTAGATCTGGGACTTACGCTCTAATCATAGAATGCATTTTAATTATCCTTCTTAACATAGTGCATTTAAAATATCATGTAAAGTTTAGTACCATTCAGAATGATGCATCATAATTATCTCAATTTAAATTGCAAATGCATTTGAAAAGGCTTAGGAATGTCTCAAATGTCACCAAAGATGATGTCATCAGTTGCAGAAAAAGCGGACCACACCGATGACACCATCAATAGACATGACATCATCTTGTCTACTAATCTTCTTCATGCCCTTAAATAGAATGAAAGTTTTGTGAAATGTAATATACGCTGCTATTTTTCTTGTTTTATTGCAGTTTCAGGTAATTGAATATAAAACCACTTTCCGATCATGCATTCCTTAAACATCTTTCATGTAAACAAATCTTCGATAGTTGAAATCAAAATAGCAAATGACAATAATAAATATAACTTTTTTTTTTTTACTTCTCGAATACAATATAAACAAAGAGAAAGGATTGCAGTTGTTGAAGAATTCGAATTCGAGATTTTAACGAATTTTCCCTTTTCAGATTCCTCATAACTCATATCTATCTGTCTTTTTAACACTTTAAAGGGCCATTTTTTTCTAGTTGGGATATATTAAAATATTTTTAGAACTAAGATTGGCTTAAGAAAATAGATTCATTTAACTTATTCGATAAATTTAATTTGATTAATTACTTAATTTTTTTAATTAATAATTAAGTAATAAATCAAAACACGGCATTTTGTGTTAGATAAGGAACTGAACCATCCAAGTTTCTGTCTTATTGAAAAATATGTCAGAACTTATCTCAATCTTCATAACTTTGTTCGAAGATCGATAAATTTGGTGGGAAGCATACTTCCCACGGCCCTTGAAAGGGTTAAAGTAATTCTAACGAGACCTATGAAAATATGAAAAATAAACTGGTTAACACGTTCATTGCTATGATTGATGCCCGTGATTCGGACAACTGTTTAATAAGATGCTTACTTATTTCCTCTCTCCTAATTGCAGTAGAAAAGACAATATATAATTAGATATTATGTTTGAATCACGGGTGATTCACGTGTTAAGCAAAGTGTTAAGACAAGGAGATATAAACTAAACATATGCTTGTTCTACTCGCATCAAATTCTACATTGACTGAGAACATTTGCTGTCACGCAAATGTGAATGATGCAGTCAACGTCTTAAACTTAACTGAAAGGTGATCTGTATATCTTTTTATGAAGTTACAGACACTGTAGACAAAAATTAATGTTAAAATTGGTGGATATAGTTGTTTTGATTGATACACACCTCACAAAGTTTATTTCATACTATATTATATTTACGTAAAGATGTGTGATATGTAAATTGATCTTAAAAGCTAATAGTTGTGACATATTTTACATGATATGTTTTTCTTATCAATATGATGGCGCAGTTGAGCCAAAACATGGCTCTTGCGCCAATAAAATCTAACCAACCATTCAACCTTATGAATACGATTTTTTTTTTATTTCATTCCACTCTACTATGATAATTAAATAAAAATTTTCGGATATAACGATGAAAATCATTGTCATTCTATAGACGAGTTTCTACAATAGCATAGACGAATTTTATTCTTTAATTATAGAAAAAAATGCTATAAAAGATACTTTAAAATCTATCGATGAGAATAGTCCAGACATTTTTATCCTCTGTTCTCTAGAGTTGAACATCGATTGCTCATTTTTCACTCATTAGCTCACTTCCTATTTTAGTGATGGTGTTAACATTGTTATTTTCGTAGTTTGATAGAAGAACTCCTTTTATACCAGAGCACACTTAAATAAACTGAAAACTTATAATTACCATCATTAGGATTTATTTTTCGTTTCGAAACTGTTGTGAAAGAAGTTTATTAGTTTTGAAAAAAGTTTCAAATTACGATGACGCGCTATTATAACTTGAGACTTTTTGTTCTATAATTGTTTTGAGTCTTCTCTTATTAATAATGAGAAAATTTAAACGAAACAATGCTATTCAAATATTCAGATCAAGTTTATAATGGCGAATGATATTCACAAATTTTTTTCGTTACCTAAAATGGTTAATTAATATAGAATAATATAAATAAAATAATATAAAATAAAAATAATAAATAATATAAATAAAATAATATAAAATAAAAATAATAAATAATATAAAATAAAAATAATAAATAATATAAATAATGTTATATAATGTAAAATAGTTTTTATTAAATTTAAACAAGGTTTTCGTATTAGATATACGATTAAATTCATTTCATTTCTTGCAATAAATAAGTTCTCTGTGATATTTAAATAAATGCCTGCTTTCCACATTCGGTTATGCATAATTTTACATTAATTGAACTTAATCAAAATTTTGGTACTTTGATCTTAAATACTTAATAAGAATTATTAATTTATCAATGCAGAAAGAGATATATACATTTTTTCAGATAAAAGAGAGATGATATATTCTTTTCTTATTTTTAATTATTAAATTAATATAAAAATAAAAAAACAGAATCAATTATGAATTATTTATTTATCTAAATCTTTTTCGACTAAACGATGCAGTATCTATGGATGGCCTATTAATGCACCAAACTCTTGCAAACGCTGCGTGGGAAGTTGATCTAAATTTATATTATTAATACTACGTATTTTTACGAATTTGTAATATTTTTTCACTTCGCAATTAGTTTCTTGTTAAGGAATAGGGATTTGCAGATAGCTCTAACGGATGCTAAAATAACGAATCAGTGACCTCTGGCCGTGGTAGTAAAAATGAAGGATCTCAAATATTTGAAAATCTTGGTTATATCACCGTTAGAATTGGAGTTCTAACATATGTTCTGGAATATTCAAAGCTTTTTTTCCGGAAGCTATAAAAAGGAAGGCGCATACACAATGGAGTATGTAATCAATGAATTGAGTTGAGCTCAAGAGTGTTGATCTTCTGTGAGTTCTTTCCAAACGCTTTGTGATGTTATTGTAGTATAATAGTTGTTAATTGCTAATGCGATTCTATTTACTGCAATTGGTGTCTGTGTGTGTACTCTTCGGCTATATCCTTTTTCTGGTTTCCATAGGATAAAACTTATTGGACTTTTTTCACCGTACCCACAGCAGCTGGATTTGGGATTTTCCCGTAACATTATACATAATAGCTAACGTACGAATGTATGATAAGTTACATATCTTCTGAAGAATAACGATGCATTTAAAAAATAAATTTTTAAAAAATGCCAAGCATCTAAGTATTTAAACACAGTTCTATTCTGATTGAAATTCTGATTGGCAGTCTAAGAGTTCAGTAATATAATATTTTTTTAATTGTAAAACCACACAGTAAAATATTGGGCTTGTATATCTCACTATTTGTGTAATCAAAAACACAAAAAAAACATCTTGACTAAAAGAATTTATAAAATTTTCTTAGTAAGTTTATTTTTAATGAATTTCACCGTAATTAACCGTCAAATAATGCTTGCATTTCTTATGTATTTTCCAATTTCGGGTATCGCGAATCATTTTTCACACCAAAATGGAGCATCAGTGAAAAAAAGTAAAATCGTAAACTTAATTCACATAATAATTGTATGAAAACACTATTTAATTTAACGTGAGATGTAAAAAAAAAACATTTTATATAAATTTTTTGTCATTTTTTTAGAAGTGGATTTTTTTTCTAATAAAAGAGATAATTGAGAGTTAGAAGTCAGTAAATTGTCACTTTAACTTTTTCCTGAAATTCTTTAAGAATGTCTTTACTATTAGTGATTGAAAATTATCATGCTATTTTGCATCAAACTAAGGAATTTCTGTTGTATATTATTTCAGTCACTGCGCAAATCATATAGAATTTGTTTCTTTTCTTTTAACGACGAATTTAATGGGAATTCTTAAAATCTGATAAAACATTTCATAAAAAAATTTGAAAGTGGAAAAATAAAATTGATAAAAAAATGTAACTTTTTAAAATAAATTTAAAAGAATATTGCAGGTTCGAAGCCATAATGGAAAAGCCATTACTAATATTGTGTAGAATTAATAGTATAAATAAAGGTATTGTAGTTATGTATGCATGTAAATATAAGTTTATTACGCATATATTTAAAATCTCATCCCTGAAGAATTATCATTGAAGCCACATTTATTTTATGAGAATAAGAAAAAGAATGAAGTCAATTTTACAAAGAGTAAAAGTTAACCAAATATTCAACTAATTGGAAGATAGCCGAAATTTTGCTGTTTTACTGCAGTAACTTTGGAGAAATTTATCTCAAAGAAAATATTTTTTTAACATCTTTAAAATAAAAGTTTTACCTTTTCTATAATACCAATTTAATTTTTATGCAATTTTCCAACAATTTTCATATTTTTTTAAAATTTAATTAATAATGAAATAGATAAAGAAGATTCTAAAATAAGGAAACTTATAGATTCTCCATTGTTAAACATTGGCGAGATTTTTAACTACTCTATTTTCATATTTTCGGATATTTTTTTAACATTTTTGCAACGTTTTTCATTAGTTTTTAGAAGAGAATCTGTGCAATAGTTCTTATTGTTAACAACAAGTATACATATGAAGAACTTTTGCTAGGACAAATTAGCAGGAAATTTAAACTAAAACCAATTTATTTTTATCTAAAACTATCATTTAGTTTATTGACATGGGAAAAAAATAAGCTTTCGAAGATCATTTTAAAAATCGTCTGGTTTAAATGATATTTTAATCTTAATTTTTTTTTTAGAAAAACGTTTCAACCGATAAAAGGACTTAGTGCATTATAATATTTTATACAAAGGTAGTATTTGAATGAACAATTATGGATAAAAAATAATTTTAATCTCGAACAACATCAGATATATCAAGTAATGTTAAGATAAAAATGACGTTTATATAAAAAGATCGAATACTTTCAAGAAAGACTTCAATAAATAAGGACATTCAAATGCGTTTTTTTTATTTTGTTATTTCTAAGCAAGTTTTAAAAAAATAGGCTTTCTTTGTTGACGGAAGTGAAAGTGTTTTCATTCTCACGTGGAACAAAAAGTCAATAAACCCAGAATCATTAAGCGAAGTAAGTACTTAGCATAAGTATGCTTTAGCTAAAAAAAAAAAAATGCTCTCTTTTCATATACATGAAAAAAGTTTTTTGAGCAGTCTTTTTGCTACGATTTTCCACCATTTATCGCTAAATTCTCTCTTAAAAGAAAAAAACATTTATGATAAAGGAAAAACTTTTCAACACAATGGGATGTACACATGCCATGGTCAGACCATAAAATTCTTGGCTCTTGAATAATTTTATCATTAATGTAAGCGTGCGTGCTTACTGATATTGATTAGGCGTAGCTTCGAAATATAATTTTATTTGTTTTTATTTATTTTTTTTTCTTAAGTCCTGGCCACTTATTACGTCAAAGAAAGTAATGTTCCAGATTGATAAATTTGCATATATTTGATCTTTTTTTAATGATATTCTGAGAAAAGATTGAGATGTTAATCGAGTAAGACTAGTGATTTACTCTCTTTAGCTTAGAAAATGCTTATTGTGATCCGAAAAGAGATACTGTAGAAAGAATTATTGTCACAAAACTTCTCTCGATACCTTCATTAGTCAGGGGTAAGCCTAGTGATTTACTTCCGTTAGCTTAGAAAATGCTTATTGTGAGAATTCCTATATAAAGCATTATTGTCGCAGCACTTCTCTCGGTACCTTCATTAGTCAGGGGTAAGCCTAGTGATTTACTTCTGTTAGCTTAGAAAATGCTTATTGTGACCCTAAAAGAGTTCCTTTAGAAAGCATTATTAAGGCAAAAATTCTCTCAGTACCTTCTTTAATCAGGTCTTGAATACTCATAAGCAAAAATAATTGCGAGGATTGTCTTGACCTTGTTACCTTGTCGTATGTGAAAATACAAAAAGAAAGTCTTCTAACCGGTTAAAAAGAATTGAATGTAACATTTTAAAGAATCCCCTCGTTTCAGATCTCTCTAAATCCGAAAATACACTTTTGGAACCGTGAACTCGATAACTCAAAAACACTTGGTACAAGATGGATGAAATTTGGTGCATGGTCTTTACACAAAAGTTGTCAATTCATATGCAATTTGGCACGAAATTCATTTTCAGAAAGTATGCCTTTCTGCCTAAGTAAGAGCCTAGATGGCCTAGTGATAAAGCCTCGATTTCGGAACCGGAGGGTTTAAGGTTCGAGACCCGATTCCACCGAGGAATCGTCGTTTAAGTGGGTCTGGTGCACGTTAAATCTGTCGGGGTCAAACGTCCACCCGCTGGTATGGTGTGGAAGTTTTGAGAGGGGTGCTAGCTCAGGTTCGTCCTTATCATCTGACCACGGTTCAAAATTACGAGGTTCGTCCCAAAGTAGTCCTAGTGGTGTTTTAAAAGGAACGTTAATATAACCAAACTAAACTACACTGTCTAAGTTAGTGAACACGTAACTGCAAAAACTCGGTGTTAGTTGGATAAGATTGGTCGCCGTTTTAGAATTTTAAAGGATATTAAGATTTGAGACAAAACCGCTGTAGCGTTGACCGACTATTTTTTGTATATTTGTAAGGATGTAAACACAAATGTTTGGATAAATGGAATTCTGTGCGATGAATTAAGGTAATTACAAAAAATTTTTGTCGAAGGTTTTCCTTTTCTTCGATTTAAAATGTTATTAAGAGAAAGAGAATAAGTCTGTAATTTATATAAATGCATAATCATATTCTGAAGAGTTCATTAAAGAATGCTCTTTTTTCCAACTTAATTTATTAATTAATCAGTCTTAGATACGATAGCGTTCGTAATTACCTCAGGATGTTTTTCATTGCTCCAAAGGGCATAAAATAATAAGGAAAACTATTTTGGCTTCTGATAACGGTAACGAAATGATTTGAGGAGAATATATTAGTAATTATAAGAAACTATTTTTTATTTCCATAGAACTTTTCTTCCTCTTTCCATGCACACCAAAGTATTTATTTTATTTTTTTTACTGTTTTTTGTAATAAAAATGTTTTGTTTCATGGAATATGCATATAAGCTGTTATGATTATTTAATACCTTCCATTTTTAGTAATTTATAAATAACTATTGTGCAGAAATGATCTTTTATAAAAACAAAAATGGCTGAGCATTATGAAACGGGAGAAGGAAATATTTAAAATATAGAAAATTAACCCTTTCTAGGGCCGTGGGAAGTATGCTTCCCACCAAATTTTTCAATCTTTGTATGAAATTATGTAGGTTGGCATAAGTCCTGATAAATTTTTTTAGAAAAACAGAAACTTAGATGCTTCATTTCTTTATCTCACACAAAATAATGCCTCTTGATTTGCTACTTAATTATTAATTAACAAAATTAATTAATTAAATTAATTTTTTCTAATAAGCTAAATGAATCCCTTTTCTTATTCTAATTTCAAGCCAAAAAAATATTTTAACATAATATGACTAGAAAAAAATAGCCCTTTAAAGGGTTAAAAAGGGATAAGGACTAGTAATTAGATTTGTTAGTAAACAGAGCTACCATTTCAAGTAGAATGTTCAATCTCCAACCAATGTTCCTCTGATATCTTCATTGAAAAAAAATTTACTTAAATTCAGGAACTGGTAGTATATAACTTCTAATTCTCTACAGTTGTAAATTGCCTTAATCACCAAAATAAATTTTAATTTATTAAAATTTATTACCTGTCTTATACAGCTTTATAAACCTGTTATTCAGCTGATCTGGGTCAATTACATTGGTTCCTCAAATAAACAAAAGATTATTATTTTGGTAATACCTTCAAAATATGCATATTTATTAAAAATCCAACCATGACTAACCATGAATATATTGGCATGGATTACTTTTTTCTGCTCCAAAACTCCATTTCATATTGAAAAGAAATTAATCTTGAAATTCCTCTTTCAGCGTCACATTTTTTTGTTTGTTTATTGGGATTAATTTTCTTGTTCCACTCAGTATTCGATATCAATCAATATTAAATCATCATTAATAACAAGCCTTCACTTGTGAAAAGAATTACGTATATAGATCACATGATATTCTTTAAAAATATCAGTTAATTTATCCTATAATAATAAATATTCTTGGAGTAACAGGTACTAACGTGTTCCTAGCCTTAATATCACTTTCTGTTACATAATCCTTAATATCACTTTCTATCATATATTTTTCAAGATGCATGAAAAATTTAGTTTATTTTACATTAAAAGCCTATTCTCATTACCCGACGATGGTTCTAATTACCTGAAAAACACTATTCTGTTTCTAAAGAGAAAGTCCAAAAGTGTAAACTGAATCTTGTTTAATTGTTTTATCCTTCAGATATGAGAATTATATAGAACTTTGCAACTTATCTTGCAAATAATCGATGTAAGGAATGAATTATTTACTTTGAGGAAGACTATGGTTTCACTTTTTTGAATGTGATTGCAACTAAAATAAAAGGAAGTTAGAAAATTTCCATGGGGAAAAAAACGTAAAATGTTTATTATCTTCTTCTAGAATGCCTTAACCTGTTCACTGCCACGACCAAAGCCTGATATTCAGACCATCTATTTATATAAATGACCCATTCTTTGTTCTCCCTTAATTATAATCGATAAGGGGTCATCTAATTAGATAGATGATGTCGCGTGCGCGTTACCACGGAAAGGGGGTGCAGTAGCTTCTGAGGGTAAAGACCCCGAGTACCCGAGGGCAGAAGTCTGACTTCTAGCTTATATGAAGATGAAACGCTTGCACAACCCCTTTTTACAGGGGGACACATTCACACACCTCACAGATAGAATACAGATGAAGAATAACCATGCCCGAACCGGGATTCGAACCCGAGACGCCCAGATCACGGGGAGGATGCGCTACCCCTATGCAAGGAAGCCGGCAATTAGATGGATGGTTCGGTACAATTCGAAAGAACATGTGACCCACTGGTGATGCTTATGGCAGTGAATGTGTTAAAGAGTACACATGTTCCCTAGTTCGCTAAAGCTTCACCGATGCGTGCTATAGTGACTGCTCCCAGTTAATTCTTGTACGTAATTACTTTCACTCACTTATATAGTGTGATCTTGTTACTAAAATTGCAATAGTTTGTAAAATGTTGATTTCAATTAGTTGACAAAAGCGTAGTAATTACTTGGGGTTTTTATCCCTAATATACTACGAATTACGAGAAGGCCGAGGTGACCTGGTGGTAAGGTCTCGGCTTGTGAGCGGTAGGGTTTGAGGTTCGAGACCCGATTCCAGCGAAGAACCGTCGTGTAAGGAGGTCTGTTGCACATTAAATGCGTCCTGCCAAACGTCCTCCCGCTGGTGTGGCGTGGAGAGGGGGGTGCCAGCTCAGGTGTCGTCTTCGTCATCTGACCGCGGTTCCAAATGACGAGGTCCGTCCCAAAATAGCCCTAGAGTTGCTTTACAACGGGACGTTAATATAACTAAACTAAACGAATTACGAGATGCCTCACTTAAAATTTACATTTTTTATGCAAAGGGAAGGACGCTAACATCTTTATTATGATTCGAAATTGTTATGGAGAAAATACATCTGTTTATTTACAAATTTGAATTTCAAATTGGATTAACAGGTCATTAAATCTTCTCTGGAGTAGCTTAAAAACATCAGATCTGAGTGGATGAGAAATAGGGATTCAATTATCTTGCTCAGCTTAAAAATAATTTAGAACTCATATAATTTGATTAGATTTATTATTTCATAAGTAAATATCATGCAGAATTTAATATTAGATTTGATCCTATTTCTACAATCTTACGAATATCCGTGCAGCGTCTTCATTGGAGGTCTCGTATTATTTCAAGTTCTGACCTTTACGATTCATGTTAAATTTTCAAAATTCTGTGTCCGCTGTTTATAGTTCAAAGATCGCATTAGCAAAATAGCTTGGGGTGGCACGCCCCGTTGCCCTTTAAAGTGAAATTACTGCTCTGCCCCACCCTTTTACTTTATTTAATCGGCTTACAAATAACTTCAATCACACAGAAGTAATTCTAGATATACTGAGACATGCTAATTAACAAATGAAAGTGCAGTATTCGTTGAAGCATTCTTTTAAATTAAAATAATCGCATATAAAGAGAAAAGTTTAAAAAGATAAAATTTCTAAAATAAAATAAAACAGTCGCCAATTACAATAAACGGCATTTTTAGAAATAGTTATTTCGACTATTACCATGCCATTTTGGACCGTATAAGAATGTCAAACAAGGAAAATGAATCAAAGACACATAAAGAGAATTATTTATAGTAATGAATCGGCATCTTTAATCTCTGTAATTAACGTCATATAAGAATGATAATTCATCGGGGGAAGCAACGAATTGTGATGATGAATGGGTTGTTGTAAAAATTACCAGCACTAATTATATGGCAGTAAAATATTGCTTAGCATTTTAATTTAATGTTTCCGTGTCATTTATAATACTTTTCGGCCTTTTTAAATTCAGTTTAAGCGGTAAAGTGAGTGGTTAAAAGCGTAAGTTAATATTGTTGTCTTTATTAAAAACAAAATTGAATGAGTGTATTTCTCTGTGGCTGTATGGGTTGGCACTGAACACGCCAGACCTTTTGGCGCAGTGATACCAAATTTAGCACATATATACATTGGAGAGTAAAAATGAGCATCCTTTAATTTTTGTTTAAATTTTAATTAAAAATCAAGCAAAAGTTTGGTGTATTTCCAAAATAATATTTATATATATAAGGATATTTTAAAATTTAATTTAATCCTAATTCATTTCCAAAGTTTTTTCTTAATTCACTCCATATTAACTTCATTCTAAAATGTTCTCCAATCCTGATCCAATTCCATTTTTTTTATTTAATTAATGCAGCAGAATCTCTGTAAAATTGCTGAGATCGACAAGTTCGCACACTCCGAGTGAAGGGATAAAAATATGTCGATCTAACTCATTCTTTTAAAAGATCCTTATAATTCTCTTACCTAAATCGTCCCCTGTAAAGAAACCTCTACCAAAATCTCACAGTATATAATCATAGGGATAAATATTTCATTGGCTCTTTTCTTTTTTCGCTGTTTTGCCGTGCTGTGAACAAACGTCAGTTCACCCTCCTTTCTTGCACATAGATTATGCCTCCAGGGATGGAATAAAAGCGAAGTTTAAAATTACAATAGTGCCTCCTCTACCTTCGGGCTCTGCTTAAAAAATTCTGCTTATAGGAGAATAAAAGCGGAAAATTCCTCATTTGGAGATGTTCGATATTTTTAAAAAAATATAATCCGTTGGGAATTAACAAAAATTGTTTTTCATGTGAAATAAATTTCGAATCTCTTAATTTATCTCTTAAAATTAATTAAGTGAAGGAAATTTTAAGCATGGACCTCTATGTAATGGAGTTAGTTCGTACACTTTTCACACATGTCAATTTAACTTTTGAATTTGTTTGAAGTATTGCTCTGCGGGTAATGTAAGATATAATAAGATATTTAATGGCGTTCATAGTATAGATGTTTTGAGAATTGATATTAGTCAAAACGTAAACAGAGAAAAGCTCTGACCAAGATTATTAAACAGAATCTTTCTTTTTTAGTTCGTTTAGCTTCCAACAATGGAATAATATCCTAAAATCAAATATTTAAAGACAAAATGAAAAAGAATTGAATCTATTTGCATCAATGAAATCTAATATTAAAAATTTTTTTTAATTGTCAGAAACCAGGAAAATGTTTCAGTAGAATAAAAATAGTGTTTTGTAGAAGATAATTTTTCAGATTTTAAAGTTGTGTAAAAATAAATTTTGAGCAAGAATATTTTTGAGCATTTACGGCAGAAAATGCTAAACGTTTCTCTTCATCTTTAGTTAATTAAATTTCTAATTAAAATTCTAAATTCCGTCTAATGGGCACATTTTTTAATGCTTTAAACTTATTTATTTCTTTATAAAAATAGACAAATCTTTATTAATAAATCCATGACAAATAGGCAAATCTTATGCATTTAAATCCGTGATTAGGAAACATTCATGGGAAATGTTTTTAATGAACAATTTTTCACCTCATCCTTACCAATTATATCAATTCATATCAAAGGCATGAATCGTTATGAAATAAATGATATTTATCTTGAAAGTTATCTGAAATGCTTCTATTATTTTTTCAATGATTGAAAAGCTTTAAGAACAGCTTTGTTCTCTCACAAACTGAGATAACCGAGTAACATAAAACGATATGATATTAATGTAAGATGATGCTTATCTAGCAAAAGTGAAGAAACAAGATGATATTTTCCATCACTCATTTTTGTTTTTATATCATTTTCATAAAACCACACTATCATTAGTTTACAAAACATATCGGCCGTGTTGGCCTGGTGTTAAGGTCTCGGCTTCGGAACCGGAGACATTTTAGGTTCGAGACCCGATTCCACCGAAAAGAAGTCGTGTAAAAGGGTCTGGTGGTTGTTAAATCCATCCATGCCAAACGTCCTCCCTCTGATGCGATGCGGAAGTTTGGAGAGGGAATGCCAGCTAAGGTGTCGTCCTCGTCATCTGACCGTGATTCAAAAATACGAGGTCCGTCCCAAAATAGCCCTAGTGTTGCTTTAAAAAATGACTTGCAAAACATATTTTTTGTTTTATACATTTTCTATTTTAATTCTGTCAGCTTTTAAGTTTCTAATAATTTTTAATTCGCTATAGTTGTATAATATGTAAGTATTAATTTTTTTCTCAATTTCACCTGGAATTACACAGAAATTTGAAAATATAGTAAATCAGAAAAATTTTGAAAAATCGATTACAAAATTCTGTTTAGTTATGTAAGAAAATCATGATATGAAACTTTCATACACAAAAGAAGACAAATTAAGCAAATGTATGCAAAATGGTTCAGCAGCAATTCAAGTTGAAATATATATCATATGAAAATTGAGTATAAAATATATTTTTATTATATTGATCTTGATTTAAAAATTATAATATATGAATATTTTATATGAAAATTGAGTATAAAATACATTTTTACTATATTGATCTTGATTTAAGAATTATAATTTTTTTTACAATAATAAATTAGTAACCAGTCGCTATCTTAAAATTTTTAGCATCAAAAAATATTAGGCATGTACTACATATTAATCATAGAACAAAGTTACAAATGTAGTTTACAAGATTGTAATGAATCAAATTAAATAAAAGTGCATAAAAAGCTTAGAAGCAATTTAAACTGAAAAATATTTTTAATTTTTTAATACAAGCTAAAAAATATTTTCACTTGTTTGATATTTGCTAAAAATTTTTAAATAATGTTAGTTCACGGTGGATTAATGACTAATAACCATTTCATAATTTTTGGTACCAAAACATATCAGTCTTGTATCAATTATCAACCACAGTGTAAAGTTTATAATAAAATTAAAAAAGTTACTACCATAAAACAAGTTTAATTAAATAAAAATGTTTTAAAAATTGTCAGCAGCAGCTTAAATTGAAAGACATCTTACAGTCAAAAATATCTGTAGAATATATTTTCACTAGTTTAATCCTGATTTAAAAACTAAAAATATTATTGATCAATAATACATTAATGATAGCTTGTAATATTAATGTTTGGTACAAAAAACAAATTAGGCGTTTGCCATTTATCAATATGCGGATTAATTTAAAAAATATAATTTCATTCTTTGCATGAAATATAAAGATGCACAAAGTTATATGGAAGAAATAGATACGTTTTAATTGTGTTTTATTTAAATTTTGATCAATTGGACTAAATCGATCAATTTCCTTGTATATTTGTACAAACCAATAAAGATGAAAGGCATTTGCTTAAGATAAGTCAAAATCAAATCATTAAAGAAATGAATAGTAGATGGCAGCACCAATATCAAAAGACTTAAAAGATGCTTAAATCTTAAACCAATGGTTTTAAAGCTTATAGTCATATAAAAAAAAAAAATCCTCAAACAGTATTTTGGTGTTTCAAGAAAAGTTCACCGAAATGTGTGGTGTGAAATAACTATCA
This sequence comes from Argiope bruennichi, assembly GCF_947563725.1. Taxonomy (NCBI): domain Eukaryota; kingdom Metazoa; phylum Arthropoda; class Arachnida; order Araneae; family Araneidae; genus Argiope; species Argiope bruennichi. The sequence goes on along the minus strand of NC_079153.1, from coordinate 114,381,785 downwards.
TTAGAACGATGTTGCATGAAAATAAATAAAATATATTCATATGCCCACTGAAGTTTATCTTTTTATTTGCTTTGTATTCATGATAAGAATCTGAAATCGTACCCTAAGGTGATAAAATTCAAGTAAACAGCCTAACAAATCTAGCCAAATAAACAATGTAAATTCAAGTGAGGTGAGGGGAAAAAAAACTGAACGTTTTATAGAAATGGTGGTTGATTTTTAAAACAGAGAGTCTGTATATATAATTGTACACCGCGGGAGTCCCACTTCCGCCGTCTTAGACTGAGTTTAAAAATATAGCCACTCTTTTTATTTGCAACTTTATTGGATGCACAATGCACTCATCCCAACTTCTGTTCTGGCATCAAGAAAATCAGCGAGGGGCCTTTGTGCGTGCGCTGATTGATCGTTTGACACAGAGCTACCAAACTTGGCATATATATATTAGAGGGTGGGAATGTGTACCTCGTAGTTATTTTTTTCCCTGAAATTTTTATTTACAATAAATTAATTTTAATTTACGAATATTAAATTTAAAAAATGTCTTTTCGTTGATGCCAATTTTTTAACATATAAATTTGTTTCTATTTTCAATAAATTAAAAAAATTAGCATATTTTCCACAATTTAAAAATAAAATAAAATTTAACTTGCTAAAAGCACAATATGTGATCATGGGGGGGGGAATTAACTTGAATCAACATGATAATAGTTTCAAATCAAAAGAATAAGTTAACTCTTACAGCAAACGAAACCTTAAAAAGTGTAATTCTCAGTATTTGTCTGTAAAAAAATGAAATATGCTATTTTCTAAAAAAAAAATATCTAGCCTTCTAAAATATCTATATTATTAATAAAATAATTTCGTTTTATTTAAGGTAAACGTGATTTAATATATATATACAAGATATCCACTCCAAAGAGAGCTGAACAGTTAATTTTTAAAACGGTAGTAATAGGCATAAAATGCAAAATTATATACCTTTTACTCACCGTTCACGGTGCCTCATTTTGACGTTTTATTTAATTGTTTATTTATTTTTTTACTGTTAAAAATACCTGCAGAGTAGCAAGAAGATGCAAGTTAATTACACGGGAGAATTCAACTTAAAACAATTATATATTTATTTTTCGAAGCAATCAACAAGTCTTTGTATAAGGAGAATAATTATGCATCGAATTACTTTACCGAGTGCAAAGGGTTAAATTTTTATACAGGCTCTCGTTCTTATGAGCCATATTTAGTAAAATATTCTTGAGTCTCTAACATTATAAATAAAAAGCTCAGTTTTTTGAGACCAAACCTGACCGAGTTATCAAAATTTGAATATCCGTATTCTATAGATAGAAAAGTGCGATTTTGGACTTCTCCATCGACAATATATGCAATAAGAATATATAATAAATATTGAAGGATATACGCCAATCAGAACCCTGAGTTTTCTCAAGACTGAACGGCCTCAAATTAAATGTTGGTTTTCTTAAAATAATGAACTTCGTCAGATACAGTCTCATAACTTGATCAGATACAGTCGCTGAATATGATTCTTAGGATCGAGGGACTGCATAAAATTTAAGACTTCATAATTGTTTCCAAAAATGCATTGGTTTATTGAATTAAAAACGATCACTTGTTTCATTTAAACGCTTTTAAAAGTGAAACTAAAAATTGGATTTTATAATGAATCGGAGAAATTAGCATTGAATACTTACTTCTATTATTAATAATGAATAAATAATTTAAAAAATTTATAGTACACAAAAAAGTTCAATTCTGAAGAATTAGATTACTGTACTCAAATTTTGCAAAAAAATATTTTGTTTCAGCAAAAAATTTTCTTTTATAAATTGAAATATAATCACTTCTGCTTCGATACTAAATTCACATTTTACGGGAGTTGACATAAAATTAAATTTATAACATATTGAACAGTAATGTGTAAGTCTTTAATAATATGAGTTATATGTCTATCAAAAATTGAAGCTTCAGAACACTTTACTGAAGAAGTTATTAAAACATTAAGTTATGTAAAATATTTAATTGAAAATTTTAGCATGCATTAATCTTGGCGAATCAGCTGGTCGACAAAGGCGACTAGTTTTTTAAAAAAAATAGACGAATCAAATCTACAACACTATCATGCAATGGAAATTCTATTTATTCTAATCATATTAGTATTATTATCCGCTCCAAAAATAATAACTGAGAAAAATAATGCATCAGTCTAACATGTTAGAAACGTGGCAGTTTGTCATTATGTATAAATAGGAACGTAAAAAAGAAGATATGAAATTTTTGTTGAAAATTTTATTCCATGATGTTATATTTGCTGGGTACAAAGATATTAATTGGAAGCTGACGTTTGATATTTTTGTCCTATACTCTTAAGATGCCGGACAACTTTACATTTTAATTATTATTTCATAAGTTATTAAAAAAATTTATTTATTGATCATATGTATATTTTTTAAATCCGTTTCGATAAAACAATATATTTTTATTTAAAAAAATTATTTCACTTCTATTGTACTCATTTTTAGACCACGTTTTTCTTAATTTGGGTTTTTGGTTTTTCCGCTTTTTTGTGTTTCAACCAAATTAAATTATTTTTTCATCAAATTACATTATTAGTTTGATTTATTTATTCAAATTTTAATACTTAGAAATTCAAAAAAAAAAGATCCTTAATGTATTATTTGAAACTTGAAAAGCATTAGCAGCATTTAGAAGCGAAATGGTTAATAAAAGATGACACAGAATTTATGTCACTTAATGATAATTTACAGAAGAATAAATTATCACCTAGAGAAGTTTACAATGATGCGTATTTATATTCGAGTTAATATGAATTCCATTATTGTAACTCAGCAGCAAAAGCACAAGTCTGTAAAATATCAAAACAATAATCTTGGCTATTATAAGATTCTGATGATTAAACATGCAAGAATTTCCAATTAAAAATGAAATAATAACATGTTTTATTGCTGATGATGATCATGATAGCAATTAACAATCATTAAACCAGCATTTGAAGGAAAGCCGTCTAGATTTGTATTTAATACTTCGTGCCATGCCATACCAGGTTTGTGAGAACAATTAAGACCTTTTTTCGATCACTGATACTTGTTTACTGCTATTCAGAAGACATAAACTTTATTAAATAATTACCCTAATACTAGAACAGTCTGCATAATTCCCGATGAAATAGTCATTAATATATTTGTAGATTATCGAAAGTAAAAGCATATATGTTAATGAATTAGAACATTACCGTTGAAATCAATTTCAGAATATCTTTTGAAGTTTTAAAAGTGTTTTTCATTAATTATGACATTTATTACTTACAAGTAAAAAAGTAATTCTCATTAACAAAAATTTCACAATTAAAATTTTCGGAAGCATGAAAATGGAATATTTTGACTCTGTCCTGATAATCCTTCACTCCGTTATTCTAACTAATAAAACTACAAATATGATTCTCAGATTAATTTCATTGTGGATTTTCACTGCCTTATATACCAAGTATGCAAAGAGCAAAATTTGACCTCGAGAGTTGGACGACTTTCCACGTTTCAAACACTCCCGCCTCTAAAAAAGATATTTACATTTTTTTTTTTTCTGAAATTATATCCGTTTATCTGTAGATACGATTATTGAAAAAAGGCTTTGAATTACACGAATGAAATTTGGTATGTGATGAACCAGATATTACATAAGACAAAAGATTTTTACTTTTATTAATTCAAACACGATGCAAGATTGGGATAAAAGAAAGAATGAATTTCTTAAAATAATAAATTGTCCCAAACATAAACAACAAAATATAAAATAAATATGATTAATTGAACAATAAAACAATAAATTTATACCAAAAAGCCTTAAGGTATTAAAATAAATTGTAGATTTTTTATTATATAAAAAATTAAACGATCCCAAAAATAATAAAATCCATTTCCGAAAAATCGAATGGAATTTTGCCATTCCATTTTCGGAAATGTATTGTTCCATTTCAGAATTGAATTTTATTATTCAATTTATCCTAGTGTTCGAGAGAATGTGTTATGTCTGCAAATTTATTTATTTAGTAGACACTGCCTATAACCATTCTTTTCTTTCAGAATTTTCAATCTCCTTCAGCCCTAGGCAGCTACCTAATTGAGTTCACTTCAGTTCAGTTACATTAACGTCTCGTTTAAAAGCAACATTAGTGCTATTATGGGGCGGACCTCGTAATTTTGAACGGTCAGATGACGATGACGATGCCTGAGCTGGCACCCCCCCCTCTCCAACTTGTACATCAGACCAGCAGGAACACATTTGGCCTCTACGGATATAACATGAACCAGACCCGTTTACATGATGGTTCTTCGGTGGAATTGGCTCTCGAACCTTGGGTCCTGAAGGCGAGATCTTACCACCAGGCCACTGCGGTCAAGCAACTTAATTGAAAACTCTTAGGCTAATAACCTGTCCTTAGGATCATAAGGCATATAATGCATGTAGAGATATTTACCAGAATTGTTGGGGCCAGTTTGACGAAATTCATTATCTTCCTCACTATCGAATTAAAAATGCAACAATGTAATCCTTGTCCATACCTATATGGATAAGACGGCGATGAATTCCTAATAAGGCGTGTTACAAATGGATAATTAGCATGGTCTAGATTTTCTAGGAATGTCTAGATTTTCTGAAAAGGAAGATGCTTTCAAAAGGACCGAACAAAGTGAGAAAGAAATGAAAACAAAATACTAAATAATCAAATCAAAGAAATTTATTTTATTAGAACTCCAGCAATATTCCATAAATCATACATGTTATTTATACAGCATGGTCATATATCATGTCTCCCACAATATTAAGGAAGGTATCAAGTAAAGACCGACAATCTGCTAATCGAATTTCTTTTTCAATAATAAAGAAAAGAAATAAAGACATATTATACACACATTCAGCTAACTATTAGTTTATTAGTATTAGAATTTCATTAATTATAACATATTAGAAATATATAGTCAATTATCTAAACTGATGTAGAAAAAATGATAAGTATTGAAAAATTAAAAACCAAATCCACTAATAAGCTATTATTTTTCAAAAATATTACAATAGATTATGTAAATAACAACACAAAAGACACATTAAAAATTGATTTCAAATTATTTTGGTTCACTCATGTATATGTGAAACAAAATTATATGATATAGTAAGAGCATTGATACATGCTTACGAATTACAAGATATTTTAAGAAGTGGCAGCAAAATGGGTGAATTTAGTGCCTTAAAACTGGCAATTTAAGTAGAAAATAGGCGACGAGATCCCTTTGGGTGACAAAATATTTCTATATGTATCCTGATACTCATATTCAAGTTAAGTAAATATGGGTTGCGTTTTGTCGAAAAGCATATATATCATACATGACCGTATTAGAAAATAACGCAACTTGGGTATATTTTATTGCGTGGTAGCACAGAGAGCATTTTCGTCTCAGTTTAAACTCAAATATTCCTCCTAAAAATGCAGTCGAAGAGTTAATACACAACTTTGAGAAAAAGTCTAATAATAGGAAAGAGAGTTTAGTTCAGTTATATTAACGCCCCGTTCTAAAGCAACACTAGGGCTATTTTGGGACGGACCTCGTAATTTTGAACCGCAGTCAGATGTCAAGGACGACACCTGAGCTGGCACCTCCCAAAAGTAGAGGCGAAAACCGCAGAAGAATACCTGCGAAGGCAGTTTAGATCTGATACAATGTATGATTCAATAGTCAACTTTCTCTTTCTCAACTACAAAAAAAAACTATATTTTAGCAATTAACTTGCCGTCACGTTAGCAGTTTTGAAATAACAAATATTATGATAAACTTAAACAAAAACAAAAAAAAACTTTATTTCAGATTGCCTTCAAGATTATTTCAGTGTGTCACATACAAAGAGGCTTTCAATTTCAATGTAATCTTAAACAAGGCACTAAGCCAAATATAAAGCTTCTCTAAACACAATATAAATATTTTAATACCATAGCTCTTGAGTTTTGAGTCAATCAGCCAACTATATAAAAAAATGGATCATATTTGAGGAACAGTTAACTTTACAGTTCATCGTGTAGCCATTTGGCTGCATGATTTTATTCCCAATTATAAGCTTCATATGACTATTCTAAAGGCAAGAATGAGTGATTGGGAATCCTTTTTCAAATGTTTTTTTTTAAAAAACATTTATAGAAAAGACCAATATATGGCAATAATGGTACTAGTATTAGATTTAAACTGGAAACTTTGTAAAATACCAAGAAAACTCTTGTGTGAATTATTCTTCCATTAAAAATACTATCAAAATATTTTTTCTTGTATTGTTAAAGATATATTGGTAAAAAGGGATTTTTATCGCTGGAATTGTTATAATCTGATTTGTGTCATTGCAACATTGTTTAATTCATAATGCAACTATTTTTCACATTTTAATTTTTTCACAAAAAAAAAAGTTAAAAATTTATTTTAATAATTTCCCTAAATTGTATGCAGTTATTCAAAGCATTCATATTCATTTTTTGTAAGAAAATAAAAAGTCATGCATTTTAGGATTAAATTTGTGGAAAAAAAATTCGTAAAATTAATGTACAAAAACTTGATTTATAAGCGGTTTAATTTAAATAAATGAAATTACCTTATTTTTATAAATGAAATCAAATTAAAAGATTAGATTACCTTAAAAACAGCGCATTAAAATATATCAAGGCCCCCCTCATAGCAGTACTTTGTTGCGAAGTTCAACTTGGTTCTATTTAACTGTTTAAGAACTCACACTAATTTCTAAACTTTTTTTCAGAGAGTTTACATGCCTATTTCCGTTCTTTTGTAATACTAATTTGAATGAGTTTGAATCTCTTTTAAATTCGCCCATTTTGCAGTCGCATCCACTTCAATAAAATTCACCATTAAAAATTAAAAAAAAATACTTATGAGACAATAGAATTCAAATGATCAAAAACACATCTTGTTAAACAAAAAAACACATGAATATTACTATGAAAGGCCAATATCAGACAAATGTTAACATTCTCATATCCGTTTGATGATTGTTTGAAATTTTTGCGGAATATCCTTACCCAAGTTTATCTTCATACAATAAATTCTAAATACGAAAAAATGTCGACATTCGGAAAGCAGAATGTTAAATAAAAATGTTTCTTTTTATAATTACAATTTTTAAAAATAGATTTTATTATCAAAACAATAGAAAGTTTAAGCAACAGCATTCTTAAATAAACTGTTAAACCTAAAGCAAATAATTACAAATGAGAAATGTCAATAATACATGTAAAATTATGTGATTAACGTTATACAATTTTATTTTCGGTAACAAATTAAACTGTTAAATTCACTTCTTTAACCATGTCTACTCATTTTATCTCTCACATCAGTGTGAACATACACTAGATCTATGTATGTTCACACTAGTGATCTTGCTTGTCGACATACACCAGAGGTAGCTCGAAATATAAAAGACCACAATGAAATATTCGACCTTTTACTAACCTATGTGGAATAACACTGGTGATCTTGCTTGTCGACATACACCAGAGGTAGCTCGAAATATAAAAGACCACAATGAAATATTCGACCTTTTACTAACCTATGTGGAATAACACTGGTGATCTTGCTTGTCGACATACACCAGAGGTAGCTCGAAATATAAAAGACCACAATGAAATATTCGACCTTTTACTAACCTATGTGGAATAACACTGGTGATCTTGCTTGTCGACATACACCAGAGGTAGCTCGAAATATAAAAGACCACAATGAAATATTCGACCTTTTACTAACCTATGTGGAATAACACTGGTGATCTTGCTTGTCGACATACACCAGAGGTAGCTCGAAATATAAAAGACCACAATGAAATATTCGACCTTTTACTAACCTATGTGGAATATATCTACATCCGCTGGAGAATGCTAGCATTCTCTAATTTCCGTCTTTCAAATAGCATAAAAAAGACCAGATTAATCGATATTATATTTCACATGAAAACTAGGAACATTTAATTAATTTTATGAATTATTATTATAGGTGTGTAAAAAACAATCAGTACAGAATTATTGAAAATTTTGCCGCCATTTGCATTAAAATATTTTAATTTCTCCTATCAAATGCAAAAAAATAAAATATTTTTAGCATTTATTGCATATTACTTTCAATAACCAAATACAGTTAAAAATGTTTATACATCAAAAATATCTTTTATTCTTCATAAGAAACTACCAAAGAAAATAATAAACCACAATGCTATTTGCTTTTACATTTCATTGAAGTTTTTTGGTTTGATAGTTTGATAATGGTCTTATAGTGGTTTAGTTAGATTCAATTTTGCTGTGATTTTGCTTAGATTTGAATTTTGAAATATTATTTTGCTTATTAATATTGTGTAATTTTTGTCATTGCTTTATTGTTATTAATTCTTGAAAATCCAAATCCTCAAATCCTTTCTTGGGATTTTTCGGGTCAAGAGGGGTCAATACTTGGAAGAAAGTCAGAACTCTCACAGAAAAAAATCTCTAATTTGAATCTCTGCCTGAGATCTGCCTGTTACGATAAAATCTTCAGACCGGATTCATTATTCCTTCTTTTTTATTCCTTTTAATTCATTTTGTTTTTAAACATAATTTTTATTTATTTCAAATTTTATTCTTCGTATCATAATTAATCTTCTAAGTTATTTATCAAGAACACTATCAAAAATATTGATATATTATCAAGAAAATTAGATAGTCTCGATTAAAAAATTATCCTAACAATAAAATTAACTTCATAAATTTCCACATTTTCCAGAAAATTTAAACTTCAGACAAAATAAAAGATAAACAAAAATTATGTTCTCAATTCCACATAGAAAAATTAATATTTGATTCAGTAAATTTAGATAACAAACAAACTTTTTAAATAAGAACGAAATGCAATTCTTCTACAGAATGTAGATTTACGAATGAAGAAATAAAATTAAAAAATAGCAGTCAACAAAAAAAAGGAAGATAAAAAATAATAAATAAATGGTAAACAAAATTTATGTAACGCAATTTCAGCGATAATGATAAAATACCGTCTTGGAATTATCAGAAAAATTCAAAGCTCAGAAACTGATAATTTCAACATTCATGTTATATCAAAATAGGAATATACGATCCTTTATATTATAAAATAACCGAAATTGGTTATTTTAACAAAAAAAAAAGAATTAAGAATGCATTTGACTTCAAATATATTAATTATTAATAAATCATTTATCAAAAAATTAGGATTCAGAATTTCAGGTACATTTCTAAGAAATAAACTTCATGTATATTTAAAAAGGTTTGAAAAATTAAATATCAGCATAACAAGATAAATACCAAAAAACGGTTTTTTGATATACAAATTAAAAAAGAAATTAGAAAGTAACAAATTTTTTTTTTAAAAAAATTCATTGAATAAAAAATATCGGAAGAAAATAATAAATATTATTTTGTGAATTTGGATATTTTTAAGAATATAATATTTCAGATATTTAAAAATCTGTATTCAAGTGTTTAAAAAAATCTCTTTACGAGGAAAAAAAAAGCAAATATGCTATCATTATCTGAGATATGCACTTTAATCACTAAAATACTATTCATATTGTATATAGAAAATTTTTCATCATGTGCAGAAAATTTCAAATAAATTTTTTATATATTATTTATAAACCATATACAGATAATAGATAGATCTCATTTTCTCAGAAATAAAAGATGTTTCATTTCTTTTAAGAGGAAAATTTTCGAATACTATTAGTATATAATAAAAAAGACATTTTTAACAAATTAAATTAATAATAAGCGATACGGGTAACCTGTTTTCCAATTTCGAAATTACTTAAGGGCATACTAAGGGTAGTTTATTATTAATTCTTGTTGTTTTTCTCTACAAAGAATATTGCAACTTTTTTCCTATTCTGGATATTCAGAAGACTTTTAAAGAATCCTATTCAACATCACTTGAATATCTCGTGTAAGATCTTTTTCTAATCTATAAATAATTTTAAAACACTTCAATATACAGATAAGAAATAAATGTTGACATTAATATATATAAGAAATGTTGCCAAAACTAGCTATTATATTATTATTATATCATATAAAAACGATTTTTAATATTCATGACAATAATTTCAGGCAGGTATTCGAATATTCAATAAGACTTGAACAAATATCTCATGTTTATTTTGCATTGCCAGTTGAAGAGCTGTTCGACCAACTTTATCCTTCAAATTCACATTAATTCTGGGACGAGATATTAGGAGTTTCAAAATAGCTGTATATCCATAACTTGCTGCTATATGCAATGGGGTATATTCATAAAACTTATCCTTAATGTTGACATCAATATTTGGATGACTTAGCAAAATTGCCACAATTTCCAACTGATTTTTTTCTACTGCAATGTGAAGTGGGGTGAAATGATCATAGCAGGTATATTTAGCATTTACGTCAATTTTTGGATGGCGAAGTAACACCTGAACGATATTCTTATAACCTTTCAATGCAGCCAGATAAAGGCAGGATTTATCGTATTTATCTTTAGCATTAACATTTATTTTATAATGGTTCACAAGAAGTTGCACCACTTCCAAGTGGCCTCCCATCACAGCACAAAACAAAGGAGTTTTTCCGAAAGTAACTTCGCCCTTACCTGGATCATCCCCAACATGAACTGGGTAAATATACTTACTATCATCTCTGTTACTAGCATTGACTTCAATATCTGATCTTTTCAGCAATTCTCTAACGATTTCTGCATGACCTCTCCCAGCAGCTAAATGCAAACAAGTGTTTTTGTTTTCGTCCTCGCAATTCACATTGACATCACTACGTTTCAACAATTCTTGAAATTTTAGAAAATCGCCTTTTTGTGCAGCTACAAGAAGATCTTCGTTCGTCGACAGAATTCTATTAGGGTCTATCTTTTTAATTCCTCCCATATAATCCGTAATCATTCGAATCATAGCAGAATAATCTTTGCTGGTTCCATATTTATTAGAAGTCAATCTCTTTAATACATTCTCCTGGACCTTCACACCAGCATCTAACAACAATTCAACCATATTTTCATTGTTATTTTCAGCGCAGGTGTAAAGAGGAGTATCTCTGTATTTGTCAGTAGAGTTCAAATTAACTCCCGGATGCTGTAGCATGATTTCGACAACTGGTATTTTACCATTTCTAACAGCCATGTGGAACGGAGTTAATTCTTCATATTTCTCTTTTATATTCAAATCAATATCAGGATGATTTAAGAGGGCTCTGATGATTTCCATATTTCCCCTTCCGATTGCAGTATGCAAAGCTGTGTAATGGTCATTACATGGGAATGGTACATTAGGATCAATTTTTATGTGGTTCAGTAAAAAGTTTGCAATTTCATTGAAGCCATTGCTGACTGCTGAATAAAGACAGGTCTCGCCGTACTTATCCTTGGCATTCACATCGGTTTCTTTGTGAAGCGCCAGTAATTTAACCACTTCGAAATGGCCATTTGAAGCTGCTAAGTAAAGTGCAGTTTTTCCAGTTGTAAGTTTTTTACGATTTGGATTATCACCAGGATGCACCGGGTATGCCAGTTTACTCTTGTCTAGGTTTTTTGCATTTACGTTGATGTCTTCTGATTCCAACAAGATTTTGACTACATCTGCATGACCCTTCTCAGCTGCCAAATGCAGAGGAGTGTTTTTATTTCGATCCATTGAATTCACATCGATACCTGGTTGCTTCATCAGGTATTTAATCTTTTCGGAATCTCCAATGCTAGATGCTTGAAGTAGTTCCTCATTCAAAGGAAGGATCTCATAATATCCAATACTCTCTTCAGTCACTTGGATACTTTTCGTTCTCTGATGTGATCGTAAGATTTTTCCAAGCTGTATATGTTCAGTGATCATTCTGACAACATCTGTCTTTTTCTGTTTTCCTGCCCAGTAAATAGCAGTGAATCCATTTTTCGTTTTTTTATTTACATCGATACCAAATTCCAATAACATCTCAACCACTTTTACATTACCATGATAGGCAGACGTGTGGAGAGCAGTTTGACCATATTCATCTTGAACATTTACATCAATATTTGGATGATTCAGTAAAGCCCTGACCACTTCATCATGATGAAAGTCTACTGCCAGATGCAGGGCAGTATGATCATGGTCACTGTCTTTTAAGTTTACTGAAACTCTACGGTCTTTCAATAGTACTAGAACAGTTTCTTCATGGCCTGATGAGGCTGCATGGTGAAGAGCAGTTTTTCCACCCTCATCTTTCTTGTTAATTTCAATCCCAGGAGTATCTAGCAATATTTTAACTACTTCTGCCTGATTTCTCTTTGACGCCGACATCAAAGGAGAAAATCCGTACTTGGGATCAGCAACATTTACATCAATGCCTTTTACAGCCAACAATGTTTTAACAACTTCTACATGACCTTCTACAGCTGCCATATGAAGTGCAACCATTCCATAATAATTCTTTCTGTTGATATCTATATCTGGTGATCTTAGCAAGTCTTTCACGATCTCTAAATAGCCTTCTTCTGCTGCTAACATAAGAGGAGTGTATGGTTTGTATCCGTACTTAGAAATTGATCCATCCTTTACAGTACTTTCCATATTTACATCCGCACCTGCTTTCAACAGTTCTGCAACTTTAATCCTATCATTATTGCTGATGGCAATAAGAAGTTGATCATTTATTTGATTGCTTTTCTCTTCGTTCATTATAATTGAGAGCCTTTATGCAAACCGAAATCAAATTAAATAAAAAATATATTTTTTCTAAAAAAAATTATTCTTTCTCCAAGAAATTCACAATTTGGTTGTTATTATTTTTTTTTTTTTAGAATCCAACAAATGCGTATTTAGATAACTTGGAAATATAAATTATTTTCTTATTCAGCTACTACACTGAACAGGAAAGAATTATTAAATGGGCAAGATAATAGAGATCTTAATTTGAAAACAAAAACACCAGATCCAATAAATAGAAAATCAAATCTCTAATGAAAAGCTTGTTCAATATGCAAACGTAATGAATACTAAACAGCTATCAGTTCTACTAAATGAAACAGAAGTGAACAAATTGCGCAAAACACATTTCGAAAGAACTAAATAAAGACCTTACTTCAAGATGTTCTTGGATTACCGACTTGCTTTGATTAATATCCACATTATTTTAAATATTGCTGTTATTAATAAAAGACGAATGAAAAGTACTAGAAATTGTCACCACTTATTCCAAGCTTCTCTATACGAAAATGAGAGGAGAAAATGCCACGATATCACCAGAATAAAGTCTCGGAGAGAAGTTAAGGCGCAAGCAAGGTTATTTGAAAACATGCGAGACGGAGAAAGGGGAATCCCCTTTTGGCGACTATTTTGATAAACGCAGCTTACCTTTGGTGATTTTTCTTCCCCAATCTGCTCGCCGCAAAATAAATATGCATAATTTCTCTCTTCGTTTATTTATTTCAAGTGGTAATTTTAAGCTTTGTGAGTTTATAGGCAGCATATTTTGAAATTAATTTTGAAATTTTTCTAGATATGTAAAGATTTATTTAATTATTGCATTTGTACCTTGAAATAGGCCAATTGTTATCTAAAAAAATTAAAATAAATTAATTTTTAATTGATTTATCTATTTTTATTTTTAAAGAATTATTTAACATCTGTTGTTTTTTAGGAAAATGCACAAAGTTAAATATAATTGTGGAAGCTTTCGTCCACTTTTTGAACGATTTTCATAAATTTAAATCGGGTTTTACTTCAAAATATTTGCATTTTAAATGTTCTATTTGATAGTTCTTATAAAATAACTATTGGTATATATCTTTATATCTATGATACTATTTTAGAAGTTGTATTATTCGAATTCTAGAACCGATCTAAGTAATTAAACAATTCATAGAGAAAAAAGATTATCTTCAGAGGAAACGAGTTTGCTTATAAAATATTAATTTAATGACAACAAAAACAATGGTTTTTTGTGTATTTTTTTGTATATTATATGCTGGCATACTATATCAAAGTATTTATTCTTTAAACATATCAAATGAAATCAATTTTTAATTATCTTACAATTCCATACGGAGTGATTTTGTTTATGTCCTTTTATATTTTTATTTTTTAACTTTCGAACTACACAAAGAGAAAGTTATTGCACTGATAAAAAACATTTGACCTCGATGTTTTGACGAATCCCCACGTTTTCTCCAGCGGCGGATTTCCAATTAGGCAATAATTTAGGACTGCTAGATTGAGAGGTAGGGGGAGGGGATCTCAAACAGGTCAATTAAAAAACTGTATTTTTCTAATTGTCACATAAATTTCATAAAAATGCAAATTTTATGAATAATAAAGCATTATAAATAATAAAGAAATAAATAAGAAGAAGAATAAAGAATAATAAAGAAAATATAATCAATTATACTTGATAAAAAATCTGGGTCCTATATGTTTCATAGCGTTCACTTATATAATTGAACTCTCAACAAAATTTTCTGCTTAAATAACATTGTCAAATGTAAATTCGAGATAGTTTGCAGTATAACAGATGAACAAAGGCAAATACATATTCATTAAGTTAATAAAATAAAAATATTAACTGTAAAATAAATAACTAATAAGTAAAAAAATGTGTGCAAATATGAAATTAAACTGAACATTTTTATTAATAGAAGGACCTCATCATGCACACTGCCAGGAGCTGCAAAATATCTCAATCCGCCACTGTTCATAGCTCCCTGATTTAAACAATTTATGAGTTATATATGAATAATTATACTTCATATTACAGAACTATATGCGAATATTATTTGAATCGTAAGTATCCAATATATTATTGAATTACATTTGAATATTATTTGAATTACGACTATACAATTTTTGAATATTCAATTGATGAATTATTTATAAATATTGTCTCTGAACCCGATGACACAAAAACACTTTGAGCTAGACAAATGAAATTTGGTACATGGTCTTCCCATCAAATTTCTAGATTTCGAACAAATTTTGAACGAAATCCATTCCGAAGTCTATCTGGTATTCTGAGTACAACTGATCACGAATAAATGCAAAATGTAAAAAGATAAATATATAAAATTTGGCGAACATATTTATTACCAGAATTGAAAATCAGTATCAAATTTGGAACCAAAATCGACAAAAGATTGACCGTCTATTGGTCTATATATTCGCATGCAAGTAAATACAGCAATCCAAACTTGCGAAAACTTTTATAAATGAAGTATGACATGCACTCTTATTATTAAAATCTTAGTTTTAGCTTCAATGGGTCGGAAAAAAGCTTCCTAAATGCATATACCGTTTTCTGCACTTAACTATAAAGCTCAAAACTCATGTGTGCGAGACTCTAAAAATAAAAATTGGAGCATTCGGGGCGTTTACAGCTTTACTGAAGGTTCCTAATTTTTATATTGGGGGAGGAGAGGGGTATCGGTTTGTCGAAAAAGTTTCAGGCAAAAAACTCCTGTTTCTTTCCTCCGCTTGTTTCTTTCCTCAAAACAGTCCGAATAACTATAGTCCAAATGATTGGAATTTTACTGTAATGTGTTTTGTAAAATTAATGTAGGAAATTATTCCCATTTCGGTGGTGGGGCTTTTTTATATGTCTGTACAATTATCTCCATTAGTAATTGTACAATTATCTCCAATTTTACTTGTACAATTATTTCCATTAGTAATTGTACAATTATTTCCATTAGTAATTGTACAATTATCTCCATTAGTAATTGTACAGTTATCTCCATTAGTAACTGTACAATTATCTCCATTAGTAATTGTACAATTATCTACATTAGTAATTGTACAATTATCTCCATTTTTAATTTTACTATTATCTCCATTGATAAAGGAGATTTGATAGATAGAGGAGATGAGAAAAAGGAGGAGATGATTTGATATATCAGCAAACTTACGAGATTGCTCTTCAAATTTATTAAGCGTTATTGCGAAAACAAAAGGGATTGAAAATTGAATATGTTGAAAATAGACCGGTAAATAAGAAAATTACGGAAGATACTCTCTTTTTTAACTATCACCTATATAATTCAATCGAATAATATAGAAAATCTTGTATGCAAAGTATAGAGAAAGTATTGTACTCGTCCAAAAGAAAAAGAAAAAAAAATCGAGATTTTGACAAATCTCTACGTTTTAGACCCCGCTATGTTCGAAATATATATATATATATATATATATATATATATATATAATATTGCTGTATGTCTGTCTATCTGTCCGTTTCTCCGTCTGGACAAGAATATTTGAAAAGCGCTTTGAATTTAATACACGATCTTCACACCAAATCTGTAGATTTCTATCAAATTTCGAGCGAAACTATTCAGAGGAAGTCTGTCTGTCCGTTTGTCTGAACGGACAACTACAAAACGTAAAGAGCAAGATGAAAAAAATTTCGAACACAGATTTATCATCTGAAGCGTAGATAGCTATCAGATTTACAATCAAATCCATCAAGGGGTTGACTCTATCTGGCCATATTTTAACTGGCATTTAACCACGAATAACTTAAAATGGCAAGGCTTTATATATATGACATTTGGTATATAATTTTGTGATTACAATTGTCATTCGGCATCAAATTTTGCTTTCAAATCGGTTGGAAAATAAAAGCTTTGAAAATATAAATTCGATTTTTAGAAACTATTAACTGTAAGCCAGGAATTAATTGCCAGAACAATCACCGTGGACCACACGGCAGAGTTAGTAAAAATACTCAATTCAATATTTCGAAACTATTACTGAAGCCGTGCAAGGCATTTGTTGCTCATATTCTGTGCATTGCATTCAAAGTCCATAATTTTATGTGAGGGAAGGGGATGACACCATTATTAGAAAGTATGCGAAAAGTTTTAAGGCCACTCCAATTGGTTTTTCCCTGGAAAAGTACACTATAGTAATTTTACAGGCGTTACAGTGACTATTCAAAATAGGCCTTTAAGTTTGCACGCGAGGAGGTTCCCCGATCAGAGGTAGAGAGAAAATTTGGAAGCTTTAGCTCCGGTTTTTTCACATCTAAATAAAATGCTACTAATCCCGGATGAAAAATTTAAACTAAAAAGTTGTAGGTATTAAAATTACCTATACAATGAGTTACAAAATGTAATTATGACTTCATTCGATAAGAAATAAGTATTAAAAAATATAATTTTGAAAATTGTTTTTCATTTTTTTATATAAATAACAGTTTCGGAATTCCATATAAATACGATATATATATATATATATATATATATATATATATATATATATATATATATATATATATATATATATATATATATATATATATATAACATTATTTGGTTGAAGCAGAATGAAGGTTTGAAGACATAGACGAGGCGTTGTATTTTTAATTCCGTTTTATTCTCTCTTTAATATCCATCTCGGGAAAGTAATTCATTTGCAAGCAAACGCAGCTCGGAACAATAGCAGAAGTAAGAAAAAAGAAGGGAGGTAAAAAGGGGCGAAACAAATGATCACTAGCCTTATATAACGTAGGATTTCTGGCCACGCGCCAATGGAATGACCTTTGACAAGGGCAAAAGTATCACTTTCATTTGATATGTAGTACTGATGGCGCATTATTTTTACAAAGGGGTTAATTAAACAGAAAGTGGAATTGAATCAAGAAATAAGAGAATATTTTAGAATGAAGTTACGATGGGCTAAATTAAGATAAAGTTTTGGAAATTAATTAAATTGAAAATAGAATTAAAATATCATTATAAATTACAATATATATTAATAGTAAAAAAAAATTCAGATCAATATTTGCATTATGTTTTGAAAATTCGATTGATAAAAAAAAAAGAAAAAACAGCGTCATTGCAAAATGCCAATAAATATTTCCCCTCCAATCTAAATCCATGAATGGAAAAAAAATCGACGCTTTCAAATTGTATTATAATGATCAATTTGAATGTAGTAGATTATATGAGAATAACGATAAACGAGGGGGGGGGGGAGGAAAGACGCCTGAATTTTCAATGCGACAAGGTCAAAAATTTGTTTCCTAGAATGTTGAGCAGTTTAGCAGAGCTAAAAAGAAATATGCATTGACATTTTTTAAAAAGTTTAAGTTTGAAGTTGATATAATAAGAAAGTAGTTTTGCAGAAACTGGCTAGCTTATAAAGAGAAGAAAATCTAATTCAGTGGATCTGTTGCTGCTTTACTTAGGTCTTGCTCTTACTTCTTGAGATGCAACATAAGTTGTTAAATATATTAAATAAGAAAGCATAAAATATATTGATTTTTTTAATTTTCATATTTCTAGCAAAACAAGTAGTAATAATTTAAGCAGGAAGATAAAATTCCTCCCATTTTTTATAAACTTTTTGTTATCGAAATTAAATAAATCAATAATAAAACTAAACGAAACATGAAATGGTATTTGCTATAAGCAAAACATTAACATTCACTGCAGCTCACGTGAAGAAACAGACATAAAAAGGGCATCTGATATGCAAACTGGATGCATTATAAATTTAAAAATACTAAAATTAGAATAAAAATTAGATAAAAAAAAGCAATAAGAAACTGTACCGTTTAAAAAACAATATTAAAATATGCATACATTAATTATTATTAAAAGATGCTTTTTCTAAGTAATGAAAACAAAAGTTAAAATAATTAAAGACAGTAACTAAAACATTTGCACAAAACGTGCGAGTGATAAATACGTTTAAAAATGAAATAAAGTTAAATATTTAGACATTAGTAAAAAAAAATGTTGCAAAATTAACTTTGAAAAATTAATTAAACATCAGATAATAATTGAACTGAAATGGAATTGGTGTCAAAGAAAAGCTAATTATTATTTATTTTTTGGGGGGGATTTTAAAATATTATAAAAATAATATTTGTCTATTGATATATTGTGAAATTATGGCGGAGAAACTAGTTATCGTTTTAACCTTATTTTACACCCCTTAAGTGAGAAAGAAACAAATAGAAACTTTTAAAACATCGTAGTTAATCCTTTTGAGTGTTGAGTGTTATGTGTGTTCTAAATTTATGTCTAGGGTGTAAGAAGCATAAGGCTCCAACAATAACGCTGCAGCTGTTTTAAATCTTTTTTTTTTCCTTTGTTTTGCATTATTTTCCCTCTATTAAAATTATGGTGGTAACTCAAAATAATGAATAAATACTGATGCAATATATTAGAAAAAAAAGGAAATGCATTTTTATTAATTCGAAACTAGCTTAAAAATTATTTCTAATAATAATTCCTAATAACAAGTTTTCTTATTGACATCAATAAGTTTCGTTCATGTTACTTTATCAAAAATTAATGTTTTGGTTCGAATTTAACAAATTATTAAGCAATTCCGTGACTAAAAAGTGTTGCTTTTTTCCAATTCGCTAGGAAATTGCACAGCGACAAGATGTGCATACGTTTATGACAACAAATGAAGCTAAAATACATGCTGTGTGCATCGAAATAAGGGAACAGTAACAGTTAAGTTGATGTATTTAATCAAAACGTTTTTCTGATTTTACTTATTTATTGTTATTAGTACAAGATGCTGTACGACACCTCAAAGCTCTTTTTCAATATTTTGAACGTCGTTCAAAATCGTAAGGATATCATAACAATATTGTTAAGTATTTTTTGCTGATAGAAATACTAGACATCGTAGATGTGTTCATACTTAAAGATAGTAAAGATAATATCATAGATAGGTTCTGCAGCTCCAATGTTCTATTGAACTCTAATTTTGTGCAGATTGTAAAATTTCAGTATTCCATCTTCATACGATTGAGGATTGCGATAGAGCTTTAGAGTTCTTTAAAAAGGAATATCTATCCTCAGAACAATTGTTGAACTGCATTAATTATCTACTAGATATTTCTGAGATTCTCAATTAACCCGATTCCATTTATGATCAATAGATTTTTAGAAATTTAATGAAATTGGAGAAATGATCATTCAATAAAGGGGTTGGTATCACTGAAATATTATTTTTTCAAACTCTAAGCTTTTGTAAAAATAATTTTTATGCAATTACATAATCCGAGTTTATGGTACGAAATCATAAGATATTTTTATAACCATTTCAACCCTTTTAATGCTGTGTTAAAACTTATTAATTGCGCAGTTCTTCAAAAGTTAGTTGGCAAAGGAACATGTACACTAAATTTGTTTCGAATCTTTGTTAGCTGTAGAATTATATTACTCCAAATCTTCAACTTGATTATCAACAATGGACAGAAAATCAAAGATAAGAAATTTGTACATATGACAATTCTTTGAATTTCATTACAAGAATAAAAAATACTTTTGTAAAATATGCTAAAAATATTTTTTTTTAATTTAAAGACAAATTGTAAGGCAGCTAAATTAATACTACAGGAAAGATAATGTATTGTATTTTTAGATGGTGTAAAACTCAATTATACACTATAATAGTTTCGATAGTTATCAAGAAAAAAATCGCCGAAATTTCATTTAAATTTTATTTATTTAAAATTATAATTAAAGCCTAAACAAATATCAACGAATAACGCATTCTAACACACACACACATACATACATATGTTCAGACAAATATATATAATTCTCTTTTATTATTAAGGGACGTTGTACAATATCTTTGTTCTAAAAAGATTGGCCTTTAGATCTTGGAATATGGAATCAACGAAGCAATTATTTCCATATTTTTGAGTCATAAAAAGTTGGTTTTTAGAAACTTGGAATGTGAAATTAATGACAGATTTATTGCAATATTTTTGAATCGCTCTTGTTAGATTAATTCGGGAATTCTTCAGCTGCAACTTTAGGAATAATTATACTTCATCCATAAATTTTTTAATCTAATTTGCCGCTAGCAGCTAGTTCACTTTATTAGAATGAGGTTTTTAATGCTGAAATTAGATTCATGAAGTTCATTATCGAGATATCGCATTATGACAAATATAAAGCGATTCAAAGTTCATACTGGAAGAAGTTTGTGCATAGTTTGCTGTTTTTCGAGAATCCTCAATAAATTTGCATTGTCGAATTTGCATACCGAGAAATGTTTTATTTTATAATTATTGATTTTGTTCCTCTGTTTTTTTTAATTTAATCATGCAATTACTTTATACAGTGCTACTTATTTTGATATAACGCTATACTCTTATTACTAATTTTAAACTATATTAGCTTCAAGCGTTTAGTTTTCAATTATTTTTCAACTTCATTTTATACTTTAAGTTAGCAAATTTTGGTAATCAGCTAATTTTTCTCAGAGTTTTTAGCGTTCCTAGTTATTAAATTTTTAGAGAGAAATGAAAAACGATTTAAAATTTCATCCTTGCTGTTTGATAGAGTTGAAATATATGAATTTCCTAAAATTAGAAAGCATGCAGGGATTTTTTTATACATTTGTTTAAGAAATAAGGTTTTAATAATGTTTTCAACTATATATTTAACACTCGGCTAACTGTTCATTTTTAATTCATTGTTTAAGAGAAAATAAATCCTAATAATACTTATTTCGGAATAAAAATAAAATTTAAATTCTGTAATACAGAATAAACTGAAAAGCAAATCTTCTATATCACATTAAATATTTGTAAAACTTATCAAATGAATTAAATCACTTTGTTCAATGAAAATGATTTGAGAAATTTTTAAAAGGTGGATAACGGTAGTGAATAATTTTTGAGCTAATATATCAAAGAAAATAAATTTTTTCTTACCCACAGTTTTAACAAAGGAAAAACTATAATGAAATGATTTGATGACATAACACAATCAGTCTGATTTACATTATAGCAAAGAACAAATATTTTGCTAAATCACAGAAAATAAACTTCAATTTTGTTCTAATTATAAAAAAATTGAACTCTAAGTAATATGGGGTCAACAGAAGGATAAATTTTTGAATTTTAAAATGGTGCCAAATTAATTTTGGGACTATTTTTAAAGATATTGTTGCAACGGGAAACGAACAAACTTGATTTTTTTTTTCGTAGTTTCCTGTAATTCCTTTTTTTTATTATTTGCTTTTATTTTTTTAAATGATGCATCTGTTCATTTCCGGTCTGGTGGCGCCAGATGAAAACATTATTATATTGTTTTTTTGTTTTTTTTGGAATTAACTAGTTGTCGGTTAGAATTCCTAAAGGAGTGCTTGTATTTTAATAATCTGCATTAAAAATGTCAAAGAAAACGTCCTCACTGCTTTTGTCATGTGGCCAGTAGAGAAGTTATTGGATATTTTTAGTGTAGGCAAGCTCTATCCCGGACACTTTGGTTCGAACTTTGTTCAGCAGAAAAGTATTTGGATTCTTTTTTGTTGATCAGTAGTAATTAAAGAACATCAAATCTGCAATAGATATCTTGAAATTGAATTATTTTTCTCGCTCGAAGATATAATACCAGAGACTGATAAATGATAATTGATGGCTCGAGATTGGTCTGTTTTTTATTCCCATGTACTGTGACTAGAAGCTCATTTTAAAATTGATTTTAACGAACGTCTCACGAAGTTTTTGGTATATAAATGCTTTTATAAATAAACCCCTAATCCGATCCCTAAGAGTTTAATTGATAAGAAAAGTGTAAATATCATCTCTTAGTTTAAGATATTATGGTATAGAGATGGCGATAATATAACATTTATGATAACTATGCTTGGAGGCTTATTATAATAATATATATGTATCATCTCTATAAATAAAGCAAAAAAATTTTTTTATTCGATCTTTTGATCAATGAATCTCAGATTTAAATCTTGATTCTTTTTAAAATAAGGTGAAGGTATAGCATGCAGAGTAAATTTATGATGATTAAAATGGCTTCCCATTGACATAGTAGAAAAGTTTGGAGAGTAAAATATCATCTTTTTGTTAGATAAATGTAATAAAAAAAATAGTTTCTTAACTATGCTAGTGTATGACAGTAAGAACCAACGGGATTGTGCATGTTTTATTGCATAAAGATTTCAGGACTGATAATGAATTTTCATCACAATTTTCTGCTATATTTTCATAATATGGTTTAAAAACAGCGAAGTTTCTATGCATATTTACGTTCATTAAGATTTTTTATTTCAAAATATTTATGAATAAACTAGTTTACCCTGCAAACGTTGTTCTGCCATATAAATTATTTTTAGTGAATATTTTGGTTGTTGATTAAAAAATGACGAATGTATTGTAAGTGTGTGGGGATGTGATCTATGACAGAAAGAGGAATGAATCAGTGTAGACGATGATTGCCGATAAAAACAGAAAAACACCAACCATTCATTTTCACAATACAATGAATTTCATTAACGTAACGAACATGTACATTGTTTGATCGCTTAAAAGTTAAACACAAAGTGAAAAAAAGTAATATTATTTTTTATCCTAAAGTATAAAAATGAAATAAAGAAAATCAATATTCATTTCTGTTGGGATGAAGCGAACGGACTATTTTTCTCGCGTAGGAATATTTGTGTGACTCCGCTTCTGGCGCTTCGTTCCGGCACCATTCCTCCCGCGAACAAGATGCTGTGTGCTTAATTGTAAATACCTGTGTTCATTTCTTTTCGTTTTCTATGTCCAATAAATGTGCTGTCTTCAAAAACCATGCTGAGATTATTGAAAAGTAACAACAAATTGGTAGCAGAGGTCCGTGGTTCTGGTTCGTGGTAAATGTTTCGTTAAAATTTCTAAGTGAACTGTGTGACTGAAACGAAACTGTCAAAAACGAAATTGCAAGCATGGATAAAGTAAATGTCCCTGAGCTGAATGGAACTAATTATTTCATTTGGGCATTGAAAATACAGGCAGCGCTGAGTTTGAAAAGATTGAACTCTGTTATATCCGCGGTGAAACCAGATAATCTAAGTGAAAAAGATGCAGCAGAATGGAACCAGAAAAATTCTGACGCCGTTGCTTACATTAAGTTATCATTGTCAGATCAACAGGCCCTACAGTTCGCAGCAGAGGAAAATGCAAAAATTCTTTGGGATAAAATAAAGTCAACATTTACGGGTCAAGCAGAAGACCGCAAAATAGATGCCGGCAATGAATTGAAAAATCTTCAAATGAAAAAGAATGAATCGGCAAACGATTATGTTGCCAGAGTAAGAGGAATTGCTACAAAATGTCATTCTTTAGGACTGGATGTCACACCTAGGGAGCTCGTTTATTATACAGTGCGCGGACTGAAAGGAAAATTCTCTAAAGTGCGAGAAATTCTCAAAACCCAACGTGACAAGTCAATGGACGAAATATTGGAAATTTTACGTGAAGAAGAAAATACCTGTTATTCGCCGACGAGTACTCGCGCTGAAGGAATCAGTGCGGAAGTGTTTTATTCTAGAAAAAACAAAAGTTCTGGTGTAAGGCCCTGTTACATCTGCAGACGCCCAAATCATATCGCCAAGGACTGTTTTTACAGGAATAAAAATACTAGTAGAAGTGCTCCATGTAATGAAAATAATCAAAGGAGAAATGCACAACATCGTGCCAATCAATCAACAAAACGACGAAGTGTTAGTGATGTGTTTACTACTTCTCATCAAGAAGAAAGCCTTAGTGATAAAATATGGTTGCTGGACAGTGGAGCTTCTTGTCATATGGCCAAAGACAGTATGTGGTTTGAAAAAATAATCCCTGAAACAAGGGATATTTATTTAACTGGTAAAGACTCTAAAATTTTGTGTGAGGGAATCGGAACAGTTAAAACAAAAACTGTAAGTATTAATCCTAGAAATTTAACAATTACTAATGTTAGCTATGTTCCTGAACTAAGATATAATTTATTGTCAGTAACTTGTTTGATGGATAAGGGTTGTAAAATTAAATCGAATAATAATTGCATGTTGATTTTTGATAAAGATAATAATTTAGTTACTAAAGCATTTAAAAATAACAATAGATTAGAATTATATTTGGAACCATTGTATAATTCAGAGTGTTATTTTTCTAAACAATCCACTAGTAATTATGAGATTTGGCATTACAGATTATGTCATTTAAATCCTAAATATATGCTTAAAATGAAAGATTATATTGATATTAATGATATAAATGATTTTAGATGTGAAACTTGTGACATAAGTAAGATAACCAGAAAAACTCATCCTAATATTGATGTAAATCAAAGTTCTGAAATTCTTGAATTGATTCATGCTGATCTGTGTGGTCCTATTAAACCTGAATCATTAGGTGGCGCAAAATATTTCATGATATTGGTGGATGATTTTTCTGGCATGTATTTTACTTATTTCTTAAAAAATAAAAATGAAGTGTTTAATATATTTTCACAATTTAAAGCCAAATATGAAAATTTAACCGATAAAAGAATTAAAAAATTAAGAACTGACAATGGCTTATAATTTGTAAATGAACAACTTGATACTTATCTTGCTAATTCAGGAATATTTCATGAAAAAACTATTCCGTACAATAGTGAAAGTAACGGTAAAGCTGAAAGGGCGAACCGCATTCTTTTAGAAAGGGCTAGATCTTTGTTATATGAAAGTGAGCTTCCATTAAACTTTTGGGCCGAAGCCATTAATTGTAGCACCCAAGTGTCTAATGTAATCCCACGTAAAGGAAAAGAAAAAATACCCCTTGAAATTTGGACAGGTAGAAAACCGAAATTAAATTATCTTAAAAAATTCGGCTGTGTGGCTTATTTTCACGTTCCGAAAGTAATGAGAAATAAATTTGAAGTTCCAGGGAAACGTGGTATAATGCTAGGATACGCTAGAGAAAGAAAGGGTTATCGAATTTATGACATCAAAAGCCGAAAAATAATAGAAGAGAGTTCAGTTAAATTCAATGAATCTTTAAAAGGTAGTACGTATTTGGGGAAAACGAAAGCAGAAACTTGGGATATTAATTCACTTCTTGAAACTTCTCCAGCGGCATGCGAGATAAATCAAAAAACAAAAAGTGAAATATCTAGTTTAGAAATTCCTGATGAATCGGCAGAGGATGAGAATAGTGATTCATCAATTCTATACCATAGTAGAACTTCGCGTCAGATAGACGCCGCTATAGGGGATGAAAACGAAACACCAGATGTTGAATCAAGTAGTAATAATATCGTAAATCAGATTCCAGTCAGACGTTCGGAAAGGCTCAAATCTAAAATGTCAGCTAATGTAGTTTATAACATTCCGAATACATACTTAGAGGCAAAAAATAGTGCTGATTGGAAGAACTGGGAAAGAGCAATGAAAAATGAATTGGATTCGTTAAATAAACATGAAGTTTGGGAAATAGTAAATAAGCCTGCAAAAACAAAATTAATAAAAAGTAAATGGGTATATTCTTTAAAACAAGATAACTCTGGTGAAACAAAATATAAAGCGAGACTTGTAGCAGCAGGTTTTAATCAAATAAAAAATAAAGATTTTTCCGAGTCTTATTCACCCATTGTGAACATCGAATCTTTCAGAATGTTAATGGCACTTGCACCTAAATTAAATTTATTTTTTAAGTTCTTTGATGTTAAAACTGCATATTTATATAGTGATATTGAAGAAACTGTTTATATGTTACCTCCACCTGGTTATGAAAAATTAATTGGAGATGAAAAAGTTTGTAAGTTGCAAAAGAGTATCTATGGCTTACCACAATCTGGTAGAAACTGGTATATGACTATAAAAGGTGAATTAGAAAAATTAGGATTGATGCAACTGGCCTCTGACAATTGTGTATTCATTAAAACTGTTGGTAAAAATATTTTTATATTATGTATGTATGTAGATGATTTAGCAATTTTTTCTAATAATGATGAAATGTATCAAGAGATTGTAAATAGCATCAAAAGCATATTTGAATTACAAGAGAACAAAACCGGTAAATTTTTAGGTATAGAAATTGTAAAACATGAAAATGGTATTGGTCTGTGTCAATTTGAATATATTGAATCATTATTGGTTAAACATAATCTAGAAAAATGTAAAAGTGTTAAAACTCCAATTGTAAAAGGAGAAGATAAAAGTTTCCCTTCCACAAATGAACTGGTTGACATTACGATGTATCAAGAATTAATTGGTGAACTTTTATATTTAGCTAATAGAACGCGGCCTGATTTATCATTTGTAACAACATATTTGTCACAATTTAATCATAAACCAGAAAAAAGGCACTATAATTTAGCTAAAAGAGTTCTAAGATATTTAATGGGTTCAAAAGATAAAAAATTGTTTTATGACAGTAAGTTTGGTTTTCTCAATGCAAGTTCTGATGCTAGTTGGGGGAATGCAGAAAATGGCAAATCATTTTCTGGTGGTGTAATTAAATTAGGTAATTCATTAATTTCATGGAAATGTCATAAACAAAAAAGTGTCAGTCTGTCAACATGTGAAGCTGAGTTATTTGCTATTTCTGAAATATGTAAAGACATTATTTGGACTGTAAACTTATTAACTGAGTTAAACTGTAAACAATTTATAAATAATGCTGTAACCTTAAATTCAGATAGTCAAGCAGCAATTCAGTGGATTAAGTGCACCAGGTCTTCAAATAAATCAAGACATATGAATTTACGTTTTCATTTTGTGAAAGATTTGTTGAAAGATAATGTAATTAAATTAGAATATGTTCAAACAGAATGTTTAATTGCAGATTTTCTTACAAAAGCTGTTAGTGAAGAAAAACTGAAGTATTCTGTGAAAAATATTTCGTTAATTCCTTAATTTTTGTATGTACATATAA
Source organism: Argiope bruennichi (assembly GCF_947563725.1). Lineage (NCBI taxonomy): Eukaryota > Metazoa > Arthropoda > Arachnida > Araneae > Araneidae > Argiope > Argiope bruennichi. The sequence continues at coordinate 114,354,028 of NC_079153.1, read as the reverse complement.
TTTTTTGTATTGTTGTGTGCATTTAATTTTTATGTGTATTATAAATGCTCGAAAAATGTCACTCGCAGGAGGGGTGTGTTGGGATGAAGCGAGCGGACTATTTTTCTCGCGTAGGAATATCTGTGTGACTCCGCTTCTGGCGCTTCGTTCCGGCACCATTCCTCCTGCGAACAAGATGCTGTGTGCTTAATTGTAAATACCTGTGTTCATTTCTTTTCGTTTTCTATGTCCAATAAATGTGCTGTCTTCAAAAACCATGCTGAGATTATTGAAAAGTAACAACAATTTCGAAGAGCAATTGAGTGTAAGATATTTTTTGTCAGTCCGTCTTTAGCCAACACAAATAAGCCCGATGGTTTGCCCATGCGAGAACATGCCACTCATAATTGTCCGTGTGAAAAACATGGTGTGCCCAATCTGAGCTGCAAACAGACATCGTTCTGGCCTTGTGACTTATTGATTGTCATTTCGAATGCCTATTTAAAAGGAAATTGAACGCGTTTGAATTCAATTGGCACTTCTGTGGGAATCATTGGAATTCGTGGCAGCAAAACATTTTCGGATCGGAATTTGTCATTCAAAATGGTGGCTTCGATAACGTTTTACGTCAATTTTTTAATGACCACTCGCGTGTCATTGCACAGCCGCGGTAGGTTCAAATTCTGAAGTAAAATAACCGGAGATCCAACTTTCAGTTGTAGAAGGTATGGTGACATGCCTGGCAAATCCAGTGAGTTCAAAAACTCCGTTGGATAATTTACAGCTTCGTTAGCATCGCAAACAGTATCGATCGATTTGTATGATGCCAAGTCGCCTGGCAACGACTGCTGTATCTTGAAGTTTAAATCGTCGACGTCCACATTTTTTGCTGCCAAAATGTCTCTTTTTGCCAGCCACGCATGATTTATGTATTGTGTACGTACATCGGGAAATATGTGGTCAATGAGGGTATTTTGCGAATCAACAAGAGTGCAGGAATTAGAGATGCATAATCCACGATTTTTTGAATAACAAATAATTTTTCTATTGTTATTTTTAAATATTTGTTCCAAATATCTGTTATTTCAATCATATTATTAATTAAAATTATTACTTACTATTAAATATAAAATTTATTAATTGTAATTAATACTTAATTTACTAATTTAAGTAACACGTGATTGAATTAATTTATCTATTTCAGCTTACTTCTTAAATTTGATTTTGTTTTCAAATCTATTTATTTAATTTCTTTATTGGAGTAAACCATTTTCTGAAAAATTCGAATTAAATATATATGTCATTTCTTTAAAATGTTTACTTTAGTTCTATATTCTACCAATAGATGGCGCACTCAGTAAACAGAATGTATGCAAAGTCATATCACAAGCAATTAAAAATGATTTGTATGGAATAATGCATCATCAAATGCGAATATCGGAAAGTCAAGGTCACTCTCTTGAAGTGGAGCGACTTTCACACTTTCCAGTGAAGTCACCGCGCTGATAAATTTCAGTGATATGCAATTCAATGATACGATAATTCCAATGACCGGTCCGTTCACTTTTCAACCCATTCACAGATTTCTCATTTTCTATTTTGTTCCGAGAGCTTCCATTGGACAAATCATGTCGATTGTTACTTTCCAGTGAAGTCGCCGCTCCAATAAATTTCAGTGATATGCAATTCAATGATACGATAATTCCAAGAATAACCAGTCCTTTCACTTTTCAACCCATTCACAGATTTCTCCTTTTCTGTTTTGTTCGAGAGCTTCCATTGGACAAATCTTATCTTCTTGATCTTGGACAGATCTTGTTACTTTCTATCGTGATCCAAAACCTGTAATCGAAATATTACCAGTAAGATCATATCAAGGATTTGAATGACACCCGTCTTTGAAAAGTATTGATCACTGGTATTTGTGACTTTATTATATTGGTTACGTAATAACTGCTCATAAAATATTCGTCATCCTTAGCTGAAATTAGTAGGCAATTTTATGCATCCAGTATTTCCATAGACAGCAACTTTTCAATCGCCAATATCTAACAATGTGTCAGCAGACGGATCTTGCAGCATTTGGACGCGCATGTTTATTTTTAGCTGGGTTTTTTCAACATTACGCCACAGTGGCGATGATTTCAGGCAAGCACTGATCTCATCAGCGTACTTTGAACTTGGATAGGAACACCCTAATTATTGCGTTATGAAATATACTTTACGACTTATTCTCATACCTAACAAACACACATAAAAAATTTCATAAAAATCGGTCGAGCCGTTTCGGGAGAGTACGAACACAAACACCGTGACAAGAGATTTTTATATATTAGACAGTACTTTAAATTTTTAACAATTATTTATGCATCTATAGCGAATTGCGATGAGCGAGGATAGAACCTGGAACCTTATGTTTCGCAGCCCAGTAACATGACTACAATACAAAAGCAATTGCTCGGGTAGCGTAGCTGTTAACTAGCTTATAAGCTTTCACCACACATCTAAATGCTATTGTTTCAAAATATATTGCATACTGTTGTAACTTAGAGAAACTGGTGAATCTTACAAAATTACCATTGAACTACAGACGAACGTAATAATAGTTAAAAAAAATAATAATGGTTAAAAAAAAGGATCATGTATCGTTTTTCCCTTCAGGTAAACTTAGAATCGAAGTGAAGAAAAGAATAGTTTCGAATCATTTGATGAATTCGATAAGCGTATATTCGCTTATTACAGAATTTGAAACAGAAATTTAAAGAATACTCAATTCAGCTACCGGTATTTTTCATACCGAAAACAGAGCACTTGTGAAATTAATTAATTATTTCAAACTGATTTAAAAAAGGCATGAACTTCTCACCTGTTATATCAAAAGAAGAGCAGAGTAAAATTGTGGAATTTTTTCAAACTATGGCGGATAGTCCTAGTATTCATTCAGATAAATTAGCAAAAGTATGTAGATGATACTCAAGAAATATTTTGTTTCTACTTAATATAGGATAATATATTAAAAAAATATTATAAAATATATTTCAAATCAAACACTTGATTTTAATGTTAGAGAAAAATATATAAATTAAATAATTTTTTAAGGGAGAAGTTTCAACATTTTTTTTCTGTTAATTTATTCTATAAATTTTATTGAATTGTATCAAATAAACTCTTTGAATTCATTCTAAATAGATTTATTCATTCCCAGTACTATTTATTAATTATCATACCATTTAATTTCGTTTCATTATTTTTCATAGTTAGGTTGTTGATTTATTCATTGTTATCATAGGAGACTATAAGAATTCCTAATAATTGATAGAAGACATGAAATAGTTGCCATAAAATTTCAAACATATTGCATTTACATTTTTATATGAAATTATCAAATGAGAGATGCTTTATAATATGGTAACTGTAAAAAGAGTTTATTTGACCCCTAAGTGATTCTAAAGAGGTTGTTAATGTGATGTGCCCTTTCTGGCTGATAAACAATTTTTAATCTCTCCCAACAATTTCCCTTTAACACCTGTTCTATGTTTACTAATTTTAGTCCTTAAAGGTAAAATCTTGTTAGCAAAAGTTTTCTTTCATAATTAAGAAATTTGACTTACTTTGAGGATTTATGTTTTTCTATTTTTGTAAGAAAGGTTTTTATGTATGTATCAATTTGCATTATTTTATTTGAATTTAAAATTAATGTTCTTTTAAAATGATGCTTACCATTGTTAGTAATTAGTGCATTATTAGAAACTAAATTATTTGTTATATTAAGTTAAGACTGATGTACCTATTTATGCCAAACATTAATTCAGTTTACCATTCTTTTAATAGAATATCACTCACTTACTGAAATTTGAAATAGATGACAATGATTAATTTTTTTTGTTTAGTTTCAATTTTTTTTTTTTTTTTTTTTTTCCTCACTTGATCATTTTTTTTCTGTAGGATTGGTTAGCGAAGCATTCCAATTGCTTTGCTGGATTTGTTGATAACAAATGGTTAACACCTTCAGAAAATAAAATTGAAATTTCCAACCCATGTACTGGTGAACATTATGCTGATGTTTATCTTCCATCTCCAGAGATTTTAAAAGATGCTGCTACTTCCTCAGTAAAGGGCTTTAATGCATGGAGATCTCTAAATGGTTATCAGAGATCAGAGTTTCTATTAAAGTAATTGAGAATTTTTATTATTTATTATTCCCTGAAATATATTTTTTAGGCAACTGTGAAATGACATTGGTCATTTTTGATTTGCTGTTCTTTTATATGCTTCACCAATCTAAATTTTTAAAGAATATTTTCAAGGATTTGACAATGGCTAATTAATAAAAATTATGTCCTTTTATCTGAACTTGTGAATCTCTTTCATTGAAAAGCTTTTTTAAAAAATATTTTAATTGCATGCACATATGTTTTTTAAATACAAGCAATTAAAACTTCAATTTATTATACAAAATATAATTAGCAGATCTTAGTAAAAAGTTTTCAATAAAAATAGGTGTTGTGTTTGTTTTTCTTTACTAGTTTAAAAATAATCATAATTTTCTTAAAATTTAAATATTCAAAATTCTTTAGAACAGCTATAAGGAGACTTTCCACCATAATTTCAGAATGGTCTATGCTAAATTGGCCATTATTGTGTTTCTAATATAGCTTTTTTTTATGTAAATTTTATGAGAGATTTATTATTTGTTCTAGAATTGCTTCAATCATTGAAGAATATGCTGACTTATTTGGATTAGTTGAATGCATAACATCTGGCAAAACTTTACATAGAATTAAAACAAAGGATATACCTGATTTAATACAGAGTTTAAAGTATTATTCAAATTGGACTAAACTCCATGAAGAAAATGATGGTTGCACTGAAACAGGTTTTACTTTCTTTATAAATAATTTGATACCTTGAAAGCAAATGTTCATTACTTTAAGTACAGTTTTTACAGTACATTACAATAGTTTAAGTACATTTTTTTAAATGTTGGTTATAAGGTGACAAGGCATGTTTTGGTGAAGTAGAGGTTTTCAATTCTTGATTTCAGTTAAAAAGTTGATTTTTTTAGAGTTCTACTTTTCTTTCACTTAATTTCAATTTAAAGTTGGTGCTAATCTCTTTTAATCTTTTCATTTGATTTCATTGAAGCTGATAAAATTAAAATCAAAAATACTGTGTAATTTAGATGACTAAGGTTTATTGTCAATAACTGAATTAATAACTGATTAAAATCTATTTATCTGATGTGAGAACATTGTATATTATTAATAATCTGTTTGTAGATACCAGTTTTTAAAAATATATAAAATTTTCTTCAAAAGTTAAATAACATGATGGCAGTCTATAGGCAAATGATAACTATATCATATTATATGCTTTTAGAAACAAAGTATTTTTCAGGGTTTAAATCTAAAAGTGCATGACAAAGTTTTAAAATTGAAAGATAGTTTTGTGAACTTTATATTAGTACAAATATTAGTTATTGATGCATTATTCAAAAGAGAAACCTTGAAAAAGAATTTTGTGAATTAGCTTTTTGACCATAGATTAATGAAATACTCAGCATGCTTTTCATAAAGGTATTTTACTATAGACACACAAAAAAAACTTTCTCCTTGTAGATGCAACTGTTAGAAACAAAGATTAGATTTAATTTTATAATAAAACACATTAAAAAAAGTCATAACAAAACAATAAATGCCACAAACATAGAACTGGTACTACATAAATAGTGGTCAATTATTATGCAGATACTGAGGTTGCATAAAAAGCATGAATAATTTATAGCAGAAGGAAAAGTTGCAATTTCCCCCGAGAATTAAGTTTAAACTGCCATTACAGATGCCTGCAGGCTGGTATAGGATTTGGTTATAGCAATACTCTCAAAAATAATATCTGTGCTCTTTCTCATCTGTTATGAAGTTTCTAGCTGTCATTTACTTCATTCATAATTGGATGTTGGTATAGGACAGTGATATGAAATGATCACTCAGATGATTTAAGGAGATATATATTAATTTTAGGGTAGGAGGGTGATTACTATTTTACTAATGTGGCAATTTCACTAATCTGTAAACCAATAAAATTTTATTACCTATAAAAATATTATATTATACACATTATTATTTTACATATAAAACTTTTATTTACCTATAAAAATTAGGTAAATAATATAGCATTATATTACGTATAAAAATATTTATCTTTTCAAAAATATTTTCAATCTAAAACAGATTTTGATTGGGGTTTTGTTTCAAATTTTTTTTAAAAAAAAAGCTCACTTTGCATGCTGGTTTTTTTGCTTCATTTTTATTGACATGCAATTCTTATACTTCCTAATAAATCTTGGTACTTACATATTAACGCAACCTGGCCAAAATTCGCATAAATCGCCAAATTTGGCGACCCTACTTAGTTTTTTTTATCTTTAGTTTTTTTAATAAGAAGAATGTAACTTTTTCACCATTACATTAAGTTGCATTTTTCTTAAAATTATGTTTTTTTATATCTTTATTGTAAAAAAATTGTTCTGATGATGATCCAACAACTTCACATTTCAGTATTACATTTGAAATGTACTGATAAAATTAAATGATCATTTAATTAAATTAAATGATCACATTGATAAAACTCATTATACCTCTTTATATTTTTAAAAGGTATGATATCTAATATTAATGGCTTTTCTTATTACCTATTCTTTTATATAATGCAGTGCAATCAATGATTCATTGATTATATTCAGTTTTGTATTGTTATTACTTTTTTAAATTAAAACTGCAACCTATTATTTTGTTTGCAGGTGTTGTATGTGTGATTGCTGATGATTATAATGAACCATGTTTAAGAATCAGTTGGAAAATAGGTTCCATTTTAGCTTCAGGAAGTGCAGTTTTGTTATTGCCAAATGTGGAATCCTGTTTTTCTGCATTTCTTTTAGCCGAATTCTGCCTTTTGTGTGGGTAAGTACATAATCTTGTTTTCAACTAAAATATATGTTTTATGAAAAGTAGAAAATTGTATCAGTGTTTAAGGCGTTTGAAAATTCTATCTCCAGTGATCTGAGGACTTTTATAAGATATATCTGGCAAATACTATTTTGTGATATGATAAATAACAACCATTGCTATGAAACTTAACTTATTCTTCGTTAAGAATTTATAAAAGACAGTCTAATAAGCATTGCAAAATACAAGATGGAGATATAATGTATCTCTTTAAAAGAGATAGATTAATATTTCATGTAAATGCAGCTTGAAATTAATTAAAAATTGAAGTGAATTGGAAGTGAAATGTAGAGCTATAAAGCATTTAGTAAAAAAAAAAAAAAAAAATCAAAGTGGTGAGTTTTATATGCACCATTTTAAAGCATGCTTGCGAATGGTGATCAATATGGAATTAAGTGTCTCATGGTAATAATGCCAGGAATATTATGGATTCTATGAAGCCTGTGATGGTAATATTTTATTTTACAGGATAGTTTGCATGATAGGTCATTCATGCTGTTTCAAATGAGAGTGTAGATTTTATAATATATATTTTATCCATGCATCTTTTATTATTATATAGAGATCATGAGACATATCTTTTCTGCTAAATGCTGATAGACTTCCTGAGAATTATCTCTAGAAGCTGGTCTCGGTAATAAAACAGAGAATATATATACATTATAAAATAATGTATATATAATATATACATATATATAATGTATAAAATATATATAAATACATATATAATGTATATATAAGAATATAAAAACATTCTTAACATAGGAAAAGTTGTCTCATATTTTGTCAAATATTGATTCTTCAAAGTATAAATATTATATCAATATTTCCTGGTTGACCTTCGTCTTGATAAGTACTGTGATGATTTCTCTTAGAGATTTTTTGTACTGATGAGACTCAGACAAGAGTTTAAATTAAAATAGCAATTGAATGAAAAGTACCAACTTCGTTCCATCCACTGAAATGTCAAAGAAAACTATTGGCGGTGCCTTTAACTTTCGCTAGATATCTGATTTCTTGATATAACATTCTGATTCAAGCAGAGATATCTCAACATTATGATTAACTAATGCTAAAAATATTGGTTTCTACACATTTGGCAAAAGGGTAAAATGTTTGATTTTGTTGATGATTATATTTTATGGATATACTGTAATTTTGTATATACACTTAATAAAAATGTCACTATAGTTATGTTGGTATTGCTTTGTTTACAGCTTTCTTTTTAAATATATTTTTGTGATGAATATTCATATAGTTCACATAATTAAAAATGTTGAATATTAATTACTAAATGAAAATAATTTTACAATTAAATTGAAAAATTAAATATGTTTAGAATGATAAACTGTGCAATTGATTTTAGGTTACCTCCCGGTGTGCTGAATGTTTTGCCTATTGATGTAGTCAAATTAACTGACTTACCAAATGTTAATAAAATTGTCTTCTCTGGAACCCTTCTTAAAAGCAATAAAATTATGGAAAGGGCATCTTTACAAGGAATACCCTGTGAGATTTCTGTAACGAAGCAGCCTATAGTATTTGTTTATGAAGATGCTGACTTACATTCAGCTGCAGATGGCATATTGGGGATTTTACAGCACAGTGATACAAGGGTTAGAATTTTCATTTAATTTGTCTATAAAATGATTTTAAATGCAGTTTTATTGAATAGAAATAATTTCACATTTAATTATTTTGTAATGTATTATCTCTTAAAATTAATTCAAAATACTATTTTTATTTTAATTCTAACTTTAATAACATTTTTCTTATTTAAATTTATTTTTATGCTTCAACTTTATTATATAGATTTTTAGATCTTGTCGGTTCTTCATGTAAATGCATTGTGAGATCTTTTGCTACTATTATTTTTTACTCATAATAATTTGAAATATTTATAATTTATTTTAAATATTTTCTAGTAATAGTAATTTATATCATTCAAGGTATTTTTATTGAATTTTAGAGTGAAAGAAGTGGTTGCAGAGTTTTTGTTCAAGCATCGATACAAAAGAAATTTTTGCAGATCTTGGAAGAGAAATTTTCTAAACTTTCTGTAGGTTTTAATTTACAACAAATAGATCTGACTTGTACTGTCACTAAAGAGCAAAAAGAGCAATTGGTGAAAGATGTTGAAGAAGCTAAAAGTCAGGGTTTTAAGGTATGATTATATATTGTTGATTAAGATTGCATTTAATGTGGTAAATTTTTCATTTTTCATTTTTTTATTTTTTTTTGCAGGTTGTTGAAGGTCCAGAAGTGAATGTTGAAAAGGGACAATTTAGAGCAACATTATTAGAAAATTTGCCTCTAACATCAACATTGTATCGTGAGGTATTGTAAATAATGGATTATAAGCATTCTATGTAACATGCTTTTGCAATTTTTTATTAAAATATAGTTAATTTTCATAGTAATCTTCTGAAATAATAAAACTGCTAACTAATAATTCTTTTCAATAAAATGAAATTTGATATTTTGTATATTATTAATAGTGGCTAAAGCTTGAAGACATTATTTATTTTTAATCTATAATATGAAGCAGAAAATACAGGTATCTTTCTATCATGAGAATTTCTTTTTAATGGTGAAACATGAAATTGGAACATTATGTAGACTTTTTTTTCTAGGTCAAAACTTAAATTAATTACTTCTAAAGATATTTAGAGAAATAAGGAGAAGAATTAAATTCTTTAATAAAGAAATTATTTTTTAAACTCAGAATGATGGCACAAATATTTGTTTTAAATATTTCTTAGCCTGCTCTGAAATATACATTTCAGAGCAGGCTAAGAAATATTTAAAATGGGGCAAAAAGAAAGGCATTTTAAATCATTACAGTGAATTTACAGTTTGAGAATTCTGTTATAAATGTATTACATTTAAAAATCTTTCATATTGTTTGTAATTTTTATCTCTTAATGATACTGAAAATTCGCTTGAGTTTCTATTCAATTATGAGAAAAGTCCTCTTATTTTCTACATAAATAGTTCATTAAATTAGATATAAGTATGCTTCTATGGTTATTTACCTTTCAGTAATGATTTTAATAGCTATTTTAAAAATTAAAAGAATTCTGAATCATTTTAGAACTGATATAATATTGCAACTTATTTTTCCCGTACATTTCAAGCTTAATCTTGTATTTATTTCTAAATGAAAATTTTATTAGAAATAAATTATTCATAGGAATATATTTTTTCTAGAAAATTGTATCCGTTCTTATATTATTGATCACATGATTCTAAGATTTAAATATATAAAAATTGCCTTTTTTGTCTTCCCAGGTTGCAGGTGGCCCTATAGTTATCACCACAACTTTTCGAACTGTGAAGGAATCTATATCAATGTTTAATTACAATAAACTTGGCTGTGATGTTAGCATTTGGTCAGAAAGACTAACCCTTGCCTTAGAAGTGGCTAATCAATTAAGAGCAGGAACTGTTTGGATTAATTCTCAAAACATTTTTGATGCTTGTGCTGTCTATGGTGGTGCAGGTTTGGGATCAGGCTCATTAGAAGGTGGGAAAGAAGTAAGTTTTTTCTTAAATATGCAATAATATTTATCAATTTTTAACACTGTGTACATTTTTAGGTTGGCATGCTTTCTGTAAATTGTTTTTGGTAATCATGCGCTTAATATAGTATCAGATCATCATTATTTTAATTACTGCATTTATGCATCTGCATATTGTGATGGCGTTAAATATATTTTGTGTATGCATGTTATCTTTGCTGTTATTTAGAGTACATCTTGAAATATAATAAATATAATCTACCAAAGGGGAAAAAAATAGCATTAAAATCAGAATTTACTGAAAAGAAAATGTAAAAAAAAAACAGACTTAAAAAAATAAACAAATAGGAACATGATAATGCTCTTAGAGTGACATTCTTTCTGTAATTTGTGTAATGTAAATAGTTTTACATGCATATTTCAATGACTGAGGCAATCAAAATAGAGAGATCAAGCATAGAACATGTGTTAAATTTTTTTTTGTTCTTGCTTTTCTTTATTTCATGGTTCTATTCTTATATTTCCTGTTCATATTAAATGCTTGAAATTAGACTTTAAATAGAACTTTTAAAAATATAAATTTTATTAAATTGCTCATGATTTAAATATTTGCAATGCAAGAAAAATGTGAAAAAAATTAAGAATTATATAAATTTCTATCATTAAATGTTATAAAATAAAGTAAGTTTTTTAAATGTCGGTTTATTATGCCCTATCATTTTGATACAGTTGTCTTAAAGAAATTTTTTACAGGCATTTTTAAGGCATTTAAATGTTGGTGTATCAGAAATAAAGAAATATGATAAAGCAGAAGCAGAACAAGAGATCGAACTGTATGGTAAAGATTTGCTTTCTGGAAATAGCATTAAAAATAATCCAGAGTAAGTTATAAATTTTTTTTTTCTTCCTCTCTATATGTAAATACATTTCAAACATAATGCAAATACTATATTGTGATATTTCATATGTTTGAAATTTCAGCATTGTTTTTTTTTAATGTTTGAATTAGCTTGTATATTATTCTCATTTCAAAGAAAATGCTATCGCCTATATAATGAAAATCTATATATTGAATATTTTTTAAGAATGCTGGATTTTCATTAGAAATTAAATTCTGTGTATAGAATAACATTTTCATACAAGAAATAGAAACATTTCGATTAAGAGTTATGCATATTTATTGAAGTAAAAAAAAAAAAAAAAAATGTTCACATTTTTTTTATTCCCAAAAATAAGTATAAATTAATTAAGGGGAATATACAACCTGTGTCATTTTTCTTCTTATTTTTACTGCTGTTGAAATTCATAGAAGAATAGATGATTGCTTAGGGGATTCCCCCCCCCCCCTCTAAGTGCATGCTAATAAATCATACATTATTCTGAGTTTCTTTTCTATAAATTTCTTTTATAACTGGGAACAAGATTTGTATTTAAAACTTGGTTTAGCTTTATACAGTAGAATTTCTCTAATCTGACACTTGTTATTTCAATACTTCTGTTAGGCTAATATGTTCGATTGGTGATGAATCATTTTTTACTATTAAAACTTGAAATCTTCCTTCTTTCAGGCCAAGATTTTTCTCTAGAACATTCTCTTTACTCTGTAATATGCCATAGGGAAATTAAAGTGTTATCTTGCTACCCATGCTTAGAAAAATATATCATTATATAATTCAGTGATGTGTATATGATTCTGAATGGTCTAACAGATGTCTATTCTTATGTGTTAAATTAAATCAAATCTAATTTTTTTTGAATATGTCTGCTAAATAATAATTTTTAAAGATAAAAAAGAAGTCCAGCTTCAGAAGAGATGTAGAAAATGACATATAACATGAAAAAAAAAATTCAATTTCATGAGTGTAATATCAATAAATGTGAAAAATTGTAATTATTTTACTAAACCACTTAAAAGAGTTGGATCCCTAAGACATAGTTTTAGTACATTGTAAGAAAATTCCAAAATTTTAGATTTACTTTTGGAGTTTTAAAGAATATAATTGTGCAATCACATTGATAATTTAATTTTGAATGTTTTCTTCCACCCTGCAAATCAATGATGCATAATGGTATTTAATAAAAGAATATATAAAATATGAAATTTGCATTTTTATAATATTTTTTAAATTTTCTTTTGATATGAGCATTCTGATATTATATATATGCATAAAAAGCTTTAAAAGGTTCATGTTAGAAATTTATTTATTTGTAAATTAAATTGTCTGGAAGTTTATTGTTTAAATTTAAATGAATTTTTTTTTTTTTTTTTTCATCTCAACACAGTATAATATGATTTCAAAAATTTTGTCATTTGCAAGAAAAGGGCTTAGTCACACAAATGATTAAAATAGTATGTAAAATCAATTTTTTTGCAAATTTTATCTCAGTTTAATGAAAAAGGATTTCCTTTAAAAAATTAAAATAAAATTAAAAAATAATTAAAATTAAAAATTTTCCTGAAAGAATATTTAAATATTCTTCATTTTGCTTTTAACTGAATAAATTACTTTGAGATATTTGCTTGTTTGCTTAATGTCTTTTATTCTGTTTGTTTGCAAAATTTTTTCTCTATATATTCTTTATCAGAGTATTTTAGTTGGATCTAATGTTTTGAGAAATTTTTAAAAAGTGTTAAATTTGAAACTTAAAACTCTAAATATAACATTTAACATCACTAAAAATGTTGTTATACAACAGCAAAGGCTTAAAATTACATTAAAATACTTTTCTTTATTAATTTTTAATTAAGTGCAAAAAAAAAGGATTCTGAAGAGGATTTTTAAATTAAAAATGAGATTTGTTATTATATTTTTATTATATATTTTAAGAATCAGGTTAAGTTTTGATCTTCACATTGGAGGATCTTACAAGAAACCAAGTGAAAACACATACTTGATTGTTAGTGATGCAAAGAAAGTGCCGTATGCTTATATTGCCAATGGAACATCTTCAGACTTGACTGATGCAATTTCAAGTGCTTGTGATATACAACCAAAGTAATAGTGAATTTTTTTAATGCAACAATTTCTTTTTACAACTTTATATATATTATTTTTCAGTATTAATAAATTTTCAAGTGCAGTTAAATCACCTTCTTTTACCTACTCTAACTGCATGAAATGTTACTGAAATTCTCCTAAATATTTCATTTAAAAATTTTTTTGAAGCATTTTTTAAATGTTCGATTTTGGTAGCTAGTTCTTGCCATCATTTTCATAAAATATGTTTGATTTTAATTCAGTAAATACTGTTTAGTACATATTTTAAATTATAAAATTGCTGTTGCTTTATTCTTTTTCTTATATTCAACTTATGTAACAAAGTTATAATTTGTTTCAATTTTTTTAATTGATGAAGATATTTTTCATTTGTTAATAATATATTAACATCTTAATAAATTCTTTTCAGGTGGGAAAACCAGAGCAAGTATAAACTTTCAGATATTTTACGTAAAGTGGCAACAACATTAACCAAAAGAAAAGAAGAGTTTGCAGTTCTCTTGCATAACCTCACTGGAGAAGAAAATGCAGTATGTTCTGAAGAAGTAGAAGAATCCATTTCTAGGTTGCATTATTGGTCCATTTATATTGCCACATCTAGTGGTGAATCAGTGGTAAGGGATATTTTGTAAGAAATTCTATAATACTTCTTTGGATAATTTGAAAATTTCAAAGGACTAAATACTTTTTGTATTTATTAAAATTAGTGGCTTTTCAGTATTATTTTTATTTTTGTGTCATTTCTGTTTTTCTTTCTTAATAGAAAAGTCATTTTATTCTTTTACCAGATAATTTTTAGTTATTTGAAGATAAAATAAACCTGATTATAAATAGTTAAGTATTTTTTTTTTTTAATTTCACAACAAATGCTTTCATATTAGATTTTAAGCCAATTATTTAAGCAACATTTTAATTTAATATATTTTTATTTAATTAAAAAATTCTTTATCATTAAGGGATATTCATCCTATTCCTTCTTTTAAAAATCTCTATGTGTTATGTTTCATAAATCTCAGTTGAAGTAGGCAGTGAAAATTTTTTTAAAGTGTAAAAATATAACCCTGTTTTTTTCCTCCCTTTTAATTTGCATGGCAAGTATTATATATATTTTCTAATGAATGAAATTTGTGCATAAAAAATATTGCATTTGCTAAAATGTTAAGATTTTAATGTATTTTGCTATGTTAGAGCTCATTCATTTTTTTTTTTAATGTGCAATTCAGATTATGTGAACTCAAAACAATGAAATGGTCTAGGTGGATTAAATTCAACATATGATTCTTGCTCTCAAATTGTATATTTTTATCAGATTTTCGACATCTTTCAATAGATTGACTGTCTGTAAGCCTATCTATTCATGTATGTATGATCACATTAACTTAAATACAATACAAAATTCAAACAGTCAAATATACTTTGCCAAAATGCATATTTGTTTTCTTCACTATATCATGGAATTTAACAAATAAGTATCATGTACACTTGGCGGTTTTTGTAGCATGTATTTGTAGCATCATCTATCAGCATAGTTATTTGCATGTGATTACCACACTTATGGCTAAAAATAAGATTATTAGAAAATGCAGAATAATGTGATGCATAAATAAGGCAAAGATCAAAATAGAATCATTGCTAGGATATTTTTATTAATACTTATCTGGAACATTTGGTTTGATTAGTAAAATTATTATTTTTTGATTTACATGAGAAATGACTGTCCTTAATGAACAAATATAAAAAAGATAAGGAGAGAACAATCCCAATTTTTGTTTAAAGTAATGTATGATTTTTATTATTTTCTTTAGAAATCTAATTTGTACCATTTTATGCAAAAAGGAAATGCATGTTTCTATTTTTTTTTTATTCTGCATAATGTTTGTTTTTAAGTACATTTATACATATATGATAAATGATAACATTTAACAAATTAAAACACTCTGAATTGTAATTGAATATCCAGATTGTTCTAGAACTGTAGTTGCACAGTATTTATTAAAAAATATTTAAATTATCAGTTTGAAATACTGACTTCATTATTATTATAATTCTTCAGATTCTTGCTTTTATAAGTTTTGAAATTTTTGCATACATACTGTGATTCCTTGATTTAGAACATTTTCCAAATGATATATTTTATAAAATATATAAAAGATATTATATTGTATTAAAAATTAAACTTTCAGCAATTTCTATATTATGTTACTGATTTTTTTTTTTTTTTTTTGCAGGATACATCACTTTATGGTAGAGTATTGAAAGATCGATTTCCTGTGGGGGTAATAGGAATTCAAAGCCCTGATCAAAAACCATTTTTATCATTTGTTACTCTTGTGAGTTCAGCCATCGCTTTTGGAAATGCAGTGGTTGTAGTACCAAGTGAGAGAGGTTCATTACCTGCCCTGAAAATGTGTGAAGTAAGCATTTTTAATCAATTTCACTTTTCTTTGTTATTTATTCTTAAAACTGCAATTTAAATATGTCTTATACATATTATGATCACACAAGTGTAAAAATCATTTTAAGAATAAATGTTATTCATAATTGATTTTTCTTTTGGGAGGAAAAGGAGTTTTTGTCTGCGTTTTAAAATATATTTCTCTAATCTTTTTATGCTGTAAGTCATTTGATACAGCTATTTTATTTTTGGTTTCTCTTATTTTACTTCTACTACCTGCTTCTGTTCTGTTCTTTTATATTATCATATATTAAAGTTAAATAAATATGACTCTAGTATTAAGACAATACATTGATATATAATTTTAATAATCAAATCTGATTCATAAAGCATGTCTTAAAAACTAAGATTCTAAAGCAGTTTTCTTTTAAGTTATTATTGGTTGAGTAAATATTTAAAAAGTGTTTTATTGCTGCACAAACAGGTAGGCCTATATGATTTTGCATTTAGAATTTTCTTATTACTAAAAGAGTTATACATGGCAATTTATTCACATTTCTAAAGACCATTAGTTTCTCATTATTTATTCATTAAAGTGTATTGAATCACAATTTAATTTATATGTATTTATTTTTGTCTGTTTTTTTTCTTAACATTTTAAAGCTTTCTTTCTGCTTAAATTTCTCTAATTTTCTTTAATTTAATTCAATCATGGTTTCCGTATATTACATTTAAAGAATTAACAGTTGATATTTATTGTTGCCACAATGTTCTATAGCAAATATGTCATTTTGTTGTCTGGAGTTTTAATTTATGTAAACTTAAAAACATTTTAAAAATTAACGGAAAAGAATTCTCAAAAAATAATTTTAACAAACTTCTAAAATGGGTATAACTTGTTTCTTTGATTAATAATGTTAAATTTGAGATTCCGTTAAGATGGGGAATGATAATTGAAACTGCCTATCAATCTATTAATTAATCAGAAATGGCTAGAAAATAAAAAACAATTGGCTGGAATATTTGAAGCTACTATCATGTCATGACTCTAACTTTCCAGATTGCTGGGAATTACTGTAGCACATGCTTTTTAATTTGTAGAAAAATCCAAGGAGTCTCCCAATACTTTTGTCTCTTAAAGGAATTATGGCTAATTATATCAATGTTCCCAACAGCATGTTTCTTCAGTCAAACTGAATCTTAAATATTGAATACTTGTATATAAAAAAGGAATGTTGTAGAATAATAATACTTCAGGTTTCATTCATCTGCCTCTGATGTAAATTGTCATAATTCCACTTTTTGCTTTTTCATGTGTGTGTGTGTGTATTTGTTTCATCTACTCATTCAAAAATATAGTTAAATGTTTCACAGTTGTAAATTGTCGGGGGGGGGGACTAGTCACAAAGAATAAAATATAGCAAACAACGTACTATGCTCCAGAACTTTTTGTTCCCCTTTAAAATATTTATCTTATGATAATTTTACCTTTGACCCAAAGTAATTGTTTCCAGCCCTATAAAATTATTTAACAAATAATTTTTCTGTTTTAATTTAAGGTGCCCTCCCTTTTTTATTTTAGAAGTACAAAATATATTTCTGTTTTTCAGATATTGCAATCATCAGGTGTCCAGAATGGAGTGGTGAATGTTGTCACTGGAAATGGACCTCATTTGACACGCGATATGTGCTTGAATCTGATTGTTGATGCTGTATGGTTTGGAGTGGATGGTGCAGCTTTTATTAATCATTCATGCACTATTCATCCCAAGAGAATTTTTGATTGCAAAAATGTATGGAAATTAAAGAACAACACTAATTTTAAATTGATATTAGAATCGAGCCAGATTAAGACCATATACATGCCTATGGGTACCATTTATGCTACCTAATTTCAAGATTACTTCAAGTACAGTACAACTCCAGTTAATTGATTTAAAAGGGGAGATGGAGTGATGGGAGATGTTTTGGATAATGATTTTTTTGGTTAAGCCATGAACATATATTGTTTTATTTCTAATTACAAGATGTAATTCTGAAAAGTTTTAAGTGTAAATGAATTCAAAACTTTTTTAGTAGTTTATTAAACTTCTAATTTAGAATTACCATTGCTAGATCAATATATTTTTATTTATAGTATACTCTGAATTACTCATTCAAAAAAAGAAATGATTTTCCTTATTTGAAAATATTGAGAAAAATGGGAAAAAAGCAATGCCCTGCCATCTTTTTATGAGAAGGTTGTCAACCAGCATTAATTCACTCCATAGTTCAATAAATCTTTGGTAGTCTAAAATAATATGTATTTTAATTTATATGATGCTTTAAAAGCAAAAGTATTACTACACAATGTACAATAAATAACAGTAGGCACAATTGCCATTTTTAATTTTCATGTTAAAAAAAGTAAGACATTGAGAGAAACAGCAAATTCTTAATTTTGGCTTACCTTTAGAGGCAGAAATTATTGTCACCATATAACCATATATTCTGATTTAGACTCTTTTATTAAGTCAGATTTGTTACAATTTCTTCTAAATGGCACATAAAAATCTACTTCACACATCATGTCTTTAGATCTGGGAAATCATTTTTACAGTTATTACCATGTTCAGAGATATTACAGATAATCCAAGTTAGGTTAACTGGAGTTTCACTGTATAAGCATATTGGTAATATGTATTTATATGCTAAAATATATATTGCAGAATTAATTGTACTGTTAAAGGTAAACCTGCCGATTTTAATTTTATCTTTCTTAAAAGGAATCTTGCAATGAAAAAAATGGTTACTAATATTTCATAAAATTTCATATTGTGCCAATAAGACCATCCAGTTCATTAAAGATCAAATAACACTTTTGCATAATAGTATCATAAAAATGTTTATGCATTTAAATTTATTCAAGGGACCAATTCAAGGAAATTTTTTTAAAAACTCATCTTTTGTTGATATTATTATTAAATTAGTCGTAAAGTTTTTATAAAGAGAAACTATTTTTTGAAAAAGCTAGTTTCCTACCATAAAAAGGAAACTTCAGTTTTTAAATGTAAGATGGAAAGAAAATATGTGCACTAAATCAAATCTTTTTCATTATATTGCAAGATCAATATTAAAAGTAACATTATACATTAAAAAGAGGGAATTAAATATATTAAATACTCCACAATAAAAGATGAAATATTTATAAAGATAATTTAAAGATATTTACTTTACTTTTTATTTATTATAAATAAAAGAAAAATTAAATCATGAAATAATTAAACATTTGTCAATCTAGTATTTTTTATTGGGTTGCATATCATTTTAAAGTTTTTAGGTTCGTAGTTAGATTAAATTATAATCTTCATCTGTAGCTGATATAAAAGTTTATGTGAAATTTTTTTGAATAACATACTATGTTATTTATAATACAGTTGCCTAACATGTTTTTTTTCTTTTAATTATGTCATTTCTTTCCATTACTGTTAAGTTGCTATTCATTGCTATTCACTGTTTTATAGTTTTACATTTTAATTATATTATTTAATTTTAAGTAACTTATAGTACATGATACATTGATATATCTAGATATTTAGTTTAAAACATTTAATTATCTCTACCAAAAAAAATTTAAAAAATTCAAAATTCCTATATTGAATTCATTCAGTGATGTTCTGCTATATCTAAATGTTTTTGATTATTATGAAATTTCATATTTTAAATGTATGTTGAATTGCATTTAAAGCAGAAAATACCAAAAGCAACTACCTGTATAATTTGGAAATTTAAATTGAACTTCATCGCCTATTTTATACATCTTATACACTGGTTTTCAAAAATTCTGTGTATTTTTTTAGGTAAATATACATTTTTTATAGAATTTTTCAGTTTTGCACTTTTGTGATTAAATTTTAAGTGATGAAATTTTATAAATAGTTGAAACAATTAGAGTCCAGTGAAGAATTGAATTTTTCCTGTTAACATTGATGAAACATTAATATTTATACTATGAATTATATATCATGACTGTTAACTTTTGTGTGTTTTAACATCGGTTAGTTTTTTAGAAATCTCCATGTGTGATGCCACAAATATAATTTTATTATTGAACTTAAAGAACTCTGTGCTTTTCAGATATAATCTTTATGTTAAATGTCATTAATTTATGTATATATTTTTTATATTATACTTAGATGAAAATGCTTAATATTTAGTATCTAGTCTTTGATGTATTTGTTTTTAAGAAATGCAGTTCCTCTTTTTCACTTCATAGTCGTGCTTCATGTATCACATGATTTAACTGTACTGCCAATGTTATATATTTTTGAGATTATTTTTAATGTGAAATATTCCATTACAACATTATACAAATTATTAAAGATGGCATTCCTATATACTGTGTAGGAAAGTATATGATATGATATGCACAACAAATTGAATAAATTAATTTCTATATTTACATTTAGATGTGTATTTTTTAAGAACATTTTATTTGAGGAATTAGGAAAGATATTACATATAAAAGAAGTGAATTTAAAATAGAGAGAAAGATAAAGGTGGAAAATCCTGCTGAATTTCTGGAAAATCAAGAAGAGAACACTCCTAGTGATTATTAGAATTGCTTTTGCATAATAAAATTAAAAAATAAACTTTTAATGCTCTGTTCTAATAAAAAGCATATTTAAAGTACCTATTTGTTTCAGAAACTTGAGACTGTCACTTTTTGGATGATTTTACCCTGCAGGGTCTTTACATATGATTAAAATGAACCACATTCCTGGATTTCTTTACTAGGCCTTGACTTTCATCCCATTAGATGCATTATCTTGTTTCGATTTTGAACTGCCCTGCTTTAATTCGCAACTTGTATATTTATTGTCCGTATAATTAGTTTGATTTTGTGGATTATCTATGGAGATGTCCTGATTCTGTTGCTAATTGAGATTTATTGCTTTCCTTCTTTTATTATGACCCTATTTTTGTGAAATCAGTCACTCCTGAAACTGAAGGTGGTTCTGTAGTTGAGAATAGACAGTAGATTGCTTTTGTTTACATATTGCCAAAATACAGTTTTGCACATTATAAAATGTAGAACAACCTTATTCTAGAGTGTTTGAAAAATGATAATATTTGGTATTATTCCATAGTTCTATGAAATCTTTTTGATGAAAAATTTTCTTACCTTTATTTATTTTTTCAACTGCTGAGATCCTCCTGTTAAATTCTACACTATAATTTTTGTTTTTTCATTCCGTAGTACCACATTTTCATATATTCTGGAAAAGAAGTCTATTTTTACTCACTATAAATGCACTGTTTTTTTTTTTTTTTTTAACATTAGCGTAGTAATAAATTTTGACCTGTTTCTTTTCCCCCAGTGTTTCAGATTAGTGAAAATTTGTTGTTTCTTCATGAGCTTAACAGCTCGTTGTAGACCTTGGCTGCCTCAACCACATGCACTTTCTATCCCCCACAATGCCCTTCCAGTTCTTTATCCTCAGAACACTTGGGTCTCTTTCCACATCATCCAGCCATCTAGTTGGAAGTCATGATCTGGCCCTTTATCCCATATAATTTTTTAAAATGGATATTTTGAGGGCACTATTTTCAGGGCTTCTACCAGATATGGCCGAGCTATCTTAACCTATTGCTCCTGATAACCAATGTCATCTGTGGTTGCCTATAGAGTTTGTAAAAATCGAAATTGAAATTAGTTCACCAACATCCTCTCTCTAGTACTGGGCCAAAGATAATTCTAAGGATCTTTCTCTTGGACATGTTCAGAGATGTTGAGAGTCCAAGTTTCATTTGCATAGAGTAGAACAGGCATAATAAAAGTCTTATAAATTCTCTTATAAATTGGATCTTAGTTGTTTTTTCAGTCCAAAGAAATATTTATTAGCCATTTTTATTCTGTTTTCAATTTCTGCTCCGAGTTTATTCTCGTCACTAATCATTGTGCCAAATATGTTGTTTAGTCAGATATTAAAATCAATGAATCATGATTTATTATATTATTTCATTTCACACTATTCATCGGCCATCACTTTATTATCTTTCCTAATAAAAAAACAAAGTGTCTGTGTAGGTGCTGTATAGAGCAGATACAGCAGTTGGAAATTGGACATGGCACCTTTTAGCGATTTGCTTTGAATTTTGATTAGAATTTTAACTATATAAAAATTATACGAGATTTTAACATTTTCCCATAATATTTCTTGAATATATTATCGCACAAAACTAATATTTATATTGTTTTAATTTCTTTTAAATTAATTTTTTCTGTGGTATTAGTTATTGTGTAAAATTCTGAATTTCTGCTGTTTTTTTTAAATTATTTTTTTAACAATGTATTTCAGTGTTGATACGAAACTTAAAGAGTAGATTTGATTGTTTAATTAAATATTTAATAGCGTTTCTTTCTTCTCTTGTTAACAATTAAAAGGAAAAAATGATTCCACCTATTACCTGTGCAGTTTACACAATTAACCAGAAGGCTGGTGTTTATTAAGGGCTATGATGGACGGCTATGTTGAGACATAATAGAATGTGAAACCGATTAACTTGACAAATTTTTGATGTCTCTAAGAAATCATGCGACTCGTCTCTATTAACGAGGTTCATCTGTACAATAAACAGAACCTGAGTAAGGCTATGCAAATAACACGGTTTAATATCTATCATAATTTGATGTTTGAAAGTAATTTTTTGTGGAAATTATGAGCGTCAGTGTTACACTTAGGAGATTTGATTAAACCAGGGGTGTTTGTGCTCCGGGGAAACCCCGGAATTCCGGGGATTTTGAACTTCGATACCCGGAAATTCCGGGGATCGTCGTTCAAAAGGAAATAGGTATAATAATGAATTATTTATTTTGATCTGGGTAATTTTGTTTGCTTTGAAAGCAGAAAACGCAAGGTCAGTGTGTGTGGTGAAAACTTTTCCTTTCTTTCTCCAAAGGCAGTGATAATGCGTGAAAAGGGGGAAAAAACTTCCTTTTTGTTCTTTCCTTATTACGAGTTATGACTCATTCCCCCGGTTCTCGGACATTCTCTTCTGGATTCTTTTCGGCAAGTAGGCGCGGCAGAAAAAAAAGGGAGAGACTTCGTTCGACCAGATGTGCGATCACGTGACCTCTGTTCAGAGGTCTTAATTTTGCAAAATTAATGGTTATTAATTTTGCAAAAAAAGTAATTCATTGAACTTTTATAATTAGGTCATTCAATACTTCATAATTGTAATTTTTCATTTCTCCCCCCCCCCCTTCTCGAAACTCCAAAATGTCGGTAGTAAGTCCGTAAAAGTTTCAGGGGATTTTTTGGGGTCCCACAAACACCCCTGTTAAACTCATTTGAAATTGCTGGCGAACTATCTGGTCACCAAAGGCCACTAATAGATAAGTTATTTATTTTTGCTTCCAAATATGTGAGAAATAAATATACGATTCTTTATAAAAGTTTTCAATTAATTGAAATTCAGTATTTTTTTATTAATCGATTGTCCATTAATCGTAAACTTATTTCATAAGATGGATCAGGTGTTATATAAAATTGTTTGCCAACTTTAAGGACTTTGTATTTCAGTCAAATTGCACTTTTAAATATAAAATTTCATGAATTTTTTGATGCATGTATTAATTCTAATACTAAGATGCAACAGATTTTTCCAAGCTTTCTTGGAACCATTAAAGCATTTTAATATTTACAGAAGAAATACGTGATTAACTTTTAATTAAATAATGAATGTATTGACATAAGTTTGGCAAAACTACAAAACGAAAAAAGTTTTTAAAAATACGCAATAAAAATCATGCAAAAAAAAAAAAAGTAATCGTTGAAAAAAGTTAATGCTTTATGCTGTAATTGACTCTAAAAGATTTTGTTTATTTTGCTGAAGTTGGAGCATTATTTTTTTATAAAATGACCCCATTAAATAAAATCTTTGTTTATATTTCGCGAAAGCGTTATGTTTTAATTTTCATTTACAGTCTATTAAACTTATTGCTCTTAAAATTTCTAAAAGAAGACATAAAAAAAGAATAAATTAAATTAAAAATCGTTTGCTAGTTATGCTTAGTCGAGCATCCGCTGTATTGTATAAAAATATTTACTTTATTTTTTTTAACAAAAAGATTATTTAATTTAATTGAAAGAACTAATTTCATTTGTTATACACATCGAATCCGCAATTTTTCAGAAGCAGTCGTCTTCTTGTCCACTGACGGATGTTGTTGCTACCAGATAAGAGAGAACGAAAAATAAATAAAGAAAGAATTCATATATCCCACTACTTAACTGAATAACACAAAAGGCGGGAACACAAAAAGGGGATGTTTTATTGAAATAACGCGAGTTTTACGCACTGTTAATTCATGCTCAGTTGGATGAAACGTTTCAATGAACCTGCATCGTCCTTTTAGAATTATTCGCACTTTTTATACCATTTCAGTTCCTTTCAAATAAGATTTCCTTCTGTTACACTTCTAGAAGCACTTATAATGACAATTTGTATATCGGAAAGTATAGATGTGTGTCTGTCAACATAGTCTTGCTAATGATTAATAAAAATAGATTTTCAGACATTGAGTATTGTGTTATATTTTATGAAATGAGAACTTATTTTAAGAAAAACGAAACAAGTGGGTCTTCTATCATTTCAAGCAATTTTATTTAGTGGCTTATGAATAATAGAAAAAAATGTAGAATTTTAAAAAGTTGAACGTGAAGAAAATTGTTACGTTAATATAAGAAATACAGCAGTAAAATTTAAGGCATGGACGAAATTAAATAATACAACCTTCAATTTCATTAATATTTTATTGTATTCATACGTTAGGTTTTATATTTATTTCTTCTATGCTGACATAATAAATGTAATTACAAAATTAAGCCTATAATATATATAAACATATTTCTTAAACAGAAGTGTAGCTGAAGAGATGACAGTTTTGAATTTTTAAACTCGATTTATTCCATCCAGGAAGGCATAGTTTATGTATAAGAAGCGATGACGAGCCCGCGTCCTGATGTAGGGGTCGCGCGACTTCCCCGTGATCTGGGCGTCCCGGGTTTGAATCTTGGTTGCTCTTTCTCCTGTGTTGTATCTGTGAGATGACCCCCTCCCCCCGTAAAAAGGGGATGTGCAAGCGATTGTGTGAGTCATCTTCATATGAGCTAGAAGTTAGACTTCTGCCTTCGGTGTGCTCAGGGGTCTTTACCCTCAGAAGCTACTGCACCCTTTTCCATTGTAACGCGGACACATCATCATCAAGCGATGACGAAACTGACGTCCGTTTATAAGCGTTACAGAGCACAGAAGAGTCAGAAAATTTTCCTTTCGATTATTTTACTATGAGATTTTGATAGGGATTTGTTTGACGCGTGTCGATTTAGGTGTCTTTAAAAGAATGTTGCAAACATTAAGGATTTTTATCCCTTTACTCAGAGCGTGGGAGCCGGCTGATTTCAATTGTGTAAACAAAGCGCGTGTAAGATTGATTAACCCTTTCTAGGGCCGTGGGAAGTATGCTTCCCTCCAAATTTATCAATCTTTGTATGAAATTATGTAGGTTGGCATAAGTTCTGACAAATTGTTTTAGAAAGACAGAAACTTAGATGCTTCAGTTCTTTATCTCACACAAAATGATGTGTCTTTATTTGTTACTTAATTATTAATGAACCAAATTAATTAATCAAATTAAATTTATCTAATAAGCTAAATGAATCCCTTTTCTTATTCTAATTTCAAGCCTAAAAATATTTAAACGTAATATGACTAGAAAAAAATGGCTCTTTAAAGGGTTAAATAATAAAAAAATAAGAAGAAGAATTGGATCAAAAAATAAGAGACCATTTTAAAAAGCAGGAAATGGATTAAGATTTAAATCAGATTAATCAAATATCATTACACATACACAATATATATATAAAATTGAATGCCTGTCTGTTTGTTTAAATCTTATACAATTCAATGCCCTTTGATAGATTCAAACGAAATTTGACACACATGTTCCTTAAAATGTAAAATTATTAGCAGAGCTACAAGAAAATTTCTACATTCTTCAAAAGAGGGTAAAATAGAAAGGATAGTGTGTGAACGATATTAGGTTTTTCCACCACAGCTTCAGAAAAAATTCCTGCACTAATATTATTTTTACATTATCTTAGAATTAAAAAAAATATATTTATAAATGATATCTATATAAAATTATCATCAATTTCATTACCGCACATTTTTTCTCTCATTTTCCACCCATTTTTCAAAGATAATTTAAACATAACTTTTATCAACTATATTTTTTGTACGACTATGAATTGTAATACGTACAAGTATATTATTAACTTTTTTACATTCATTTGTATAGAGCAAATAGACACGAGTGCAGCGACTATTTATAAATAAATATTGGAAGCTACGTTGAATAATTTATGTTTGCATTTGAAATTATATATATATATACACTAACAACTTTGGTTTCTAAACACTGATTGTTTAAAATCATTTGATATAAAATATCTTCATTTTTACTTAAAATAATTCCTTATCTTTATTGAAATTATTTCATTACCAATCCTTTCTCCCTTTTCACACGCTTGTTGTACCCTTTCCTTTATATTTACTACAAATCGATTTGCACTTAGGGTTGGACCCAAATGCTTAATGTATATTCTTGATACTTACTTAAAAATAACACAAGACTTTTTTTCTTCATAAGGACATACATTTTTGTTAGGTCAACAATTCATTTTGAAATTACCAGAAATTCGAAGATGAACCATAATTTTAAACCGCGACCAAACGACTTACTTACTTTAGCACTCCGAAGAAACGAGAGAATATTTTATTCATTTCTCTTGGACGAAGCTCATATGCATAGCGGATCTTTGCTGTGATCGGGTTCCGAATTCTACAATCCTGAAGCCAAGACTTTGTCTGGCTTCAGGATTGTAGAACCATTTCCTTAGTATTTCTTCTTCGAATGTGTTAGATTCGATAGTATTATCTCTATTAACAATAAAAAAAAAATGCTTGTCTGTTGGTTTTCTATAAACCTAGTGATTTGATATGGAGTTATCAAATTTGGCTCAAATAATCATTCGAGGATAGAAATGTACAGTTCGAAATGATTGAAAAAAATTATATTATTAAAAATTTAAAAAATCTCGCTTAACGTGCTAATTCCCGAAAATATTGCTTTGCACTGCTAAATTTTTAAATAATTTTAAAATTCAAAAATATTTTTTAATAATGATAAATTTGTATTAATTGGTAAGTTTTCGTTCAAATTTTTTAAAAAAATTCTTAATTTTTTTTATTGCAGTAATGAAATATAAACTGTTTTCATTGTTTCATTAAATATTTAATCGCTTGATTTTTTTTTCTCCACAGTTAAGAGCCAAGAAAGAAAGATTTGGCTTATTATCTGCCTGATTTAGATGAGAAATTAGCGAGTTATAATATCATGAAAGACAGCTTGCTGTTTGAAGACTCATTACTTCGACACTTACGTTTTTAATGGTACCATGATGTAATTAATAACTATTAGTCGAGTCCCAAAGCAAAACAGGAATAAAGGAATTAAAATAATACGGTTTTAACGTCTACCACAGTTTGGTGTTAAAAATAATTCATTGAGAGAATCATGAACCCAATTTAATTGAAATAGAATTCAACTAATATATCCGCTAAACCAACTGGTCGCTAAAGACGGCTATTAAGTAATAAAAGTATGATTAGTGTTGCCAATAGTATTATTGGAATGAAACTATCAATAATTTCAAAAATCGGCTGATAAGAGACTATGAATTAGAATAATGCCAACTGATAACATTGTAGGAGAAAAAATGTTGATAGTTGAACAATGGATATTTAAAAAAAACACTAATGTGGTATAAAATATATTTATTATATAAATATCGTACATATAATAATAATAATTGGCTGTATTAAAAAATTTCTGAATATTTTCTAGTTAAAGAACTATTTTGTTTTGAAAAGAATGGCTTTATGAAATTAAAAGAAAAGAAAATATTTTCATTCGAGTTTTATCTGACCTGTGAATCTATCCCTTCTGTTTTTATATCTTGTCCGTTTTTTATAATCAGAGAAAAAAACAGAAAACATTTCGGAAAAAAAATATTTTTTTTATCTACCGGATTGACTTTAAATGTAAGATAAAATAATCGTCTGCTATATTTCATATAATAAACTGAATAATTCAAAATTTGAACTATAACAAATTTTTACCAGAGTCCATTCGGAAAATTTCTAGCATTATTACAGCAAAGGAAAGCATGGCTATTTTGCCATATCAAATTTTAATGCTTCAGTAATATTATTAGTGATTGATAATGCTAACTAATAATTACTAATAATTGTGATTGATAATTACTAACTGGCACTATCAATCGAAGCAAACCTCATTTTTTAGAATAATTTTTTTATTACTTTTTATTTTGCAATTACATAATTTTTTTTTTGCTTTTTTTATCTTTTTTTTTTTTTTTTTTTTTCATTTCAATGCTTTTGTATTCTCGGTATTATTTGTAAAAAGTATATTTGTACCAGCTTTGATGAAAACTGATTTCTGCAATATCTTATTTGACACTGGCAATGCAATGGCTACTTTTTTAAAAGCTTGCCAAATATATAGGAATTTGACTTGATTTTTTTTCTCCTGAATAGAATAAAATAAAATATTCGAGAATGAAATGAATACTGTAGTGATAAAATTTTTATTGCTTTTCGTTCTCTAAAGCAATTTTCTCGGTCAATGCGTTTTTGTTTTGCTTTCTATACCTATTTCCTTTCTAAAGTATGAGTTTTTGAAATTTTTTTCGCTTCAGTTTTCATTTTTGTTACTGTCAAGTCTATTTTATTAATTTTTTGCATAGTTTTACTAACCGGTTTTTAGAAGCTAGTGAATATTATTAAACGATGCTAATTAGATCATTTTCCAAACTATCAGTATCATTTTTCATAAAGCTTTCTGTATATATATGACATTAGTCGTGTTCGGCGACCAGTGGTTTCGCAAGGATTAATGGCTACAAAAAATTTCAATTGACAATGGCTTCTCCAGTGAAATATTTTTAAACAAATTTTGATTTACATATAACTCATTGTTTTAGAAACATTACAACTAATATCACTTTGCTATGTATATCAATAATTTTCTATTTGTATCTAATACATACAATTATATAACAGAAAAGAACAGCATTTAAAACATTTTTCTCCGTTGCTTTATTTTGAAATTAATTGTAATAGGAACAGAATTTCAAAAGTCTTATTAAAAGTATACTTTATACTGAAACTTACTCAGACTTTTTAAAAAAATGCCGATTTATTATATCTAGATAATTTACAAAAAAAAAAGTCAGGAACAACTAGTAGTAGCAACAATGAAAATGATTTGAGTTTTACTTAAAAATGAAATATATTGTTGTAACTTAAATAATTTTTAAAAAGTAATTTCATATAAAAATAATTATGCAATTAAAAAACAAACAATCAGTACCATTCAAATAAAATAATTTTGAATTTTTAGATAATATAAAAATTGCTTTTGTGCTGTAATATTTAGGGAAGTTAATTCCGAAAAATGCCAAAATTTCGCTTAATTCTTAGAATTTTAATTAATAACTAAAATTTTTAAAATTCGCTTTAAGATACATTTTTCGATTTTCCAAAGTATCTCTGAGTCACGTTTGGTAGCTCTAAATCAAACAGTCTGGTCTGTAGAGTGCCAGCATATGCATACAAACACATACACGCATTCATTGTTATTATTAGTAGAGATGTATTTTAAAATTAAACTGTTAACTTTTTTTGAAATAGTTTATACAGTTATTTTTCTTCTCAAAAATGTTAATCTATCAGGAAAATGCACTATTATTTTTGCCTTACAGTTTATGAATTAAAAATATATAAATGTATGCAAGTTCCGCACTAGTTTATAGATTTTAATGACGTGTGAACGACGATAACAATAAAAAAACCCTCAGCTTTCTATTATCTTTTTTTTCTTTAAAAAAGAGCATTCTAACAACGTTTGCTCTGCCAGAAGAAAAATGCTCCCATTTCAAAACGATTTGATTTATTGTATTGAGAACAATACTGAATACAGCTATTTTCTTTTCTTTCCATTGCCCGTTGCCATTTCAAGATTGTTAAGAAAAGCAAGAAAATAGTTCTCAAACAATGATGGTTCATATTTTTTCTGTCCAAACTCTTATTTGCATGTTTTATCAAATATGTGAAATTTTAATTTTAAAATAAACCTAAAGTATGTGTTTTATATTTTATGTTATAAAAATAATTTAACCAAGTTTTGACACTTGATGTATGACAAGTTTGACTTACATCAAGAATAAAAATTTTATCTCCTGGAAAATTTTAATGTATTCGTGATTTTATAGAATCTCCACGTTTTAGATCTTTTTGAGTTCGAAAATCGCATTTTTTGGAAAATGTCTGCTTGTCTATCCGTTTGTGTCACAAAGGTAACTCGAAAATGCTTGGAGCTAGACATATGAAATTTGATAAGTGGCATTTGCATCAAATTTGTAAATTTCAATCAAATTTTGAACAAAATCTGTTAAGTGAAAGCCTGTTTGGCAGTTCGAATATAAGTTAACACGATATCAACAAAACGAAGGGAAAAGTAAATGTTGGAAAAAGTATTGTATGGAAACAAAATTCATATCTTTGTAAAAATCTTTTTTATTTTTTTTTATTTTACAGTAGTGTAAAAATGAAGTTTGCGCTATTATATGCTTCGGGGTTACAGGGAAAAAACGTTCACAATGCGATTAATTTTTAATTAAAAAATCTAATAAAATTTTTGAAAACTCATCTTAGTGAGCACCTACTAACGAAGAAACATGCCAAATTTATTTGCTCTTCAACATATGTTCTGCTGTGCAGAACGTTTGCGGATAATATCAAGCTTAAAAATATTATTTCTGATATAATTTAAATTAATAAATGTCAGCTAAAAATTTTGTTGTACGATATTCTTTTTTTGCTCTACGATTTTTTTTGTTGTTGTTGTTGTTGTTGTTGCTATGCTTTTTTTCTTTTGTAACAATAAATTACTAATAATACACTTTAACTATTAATTAAACAATAATTAATTACTAATAATATATTTAATATTAATACTTTACTAATAATAACGGCGAACTGTGTGAATGTTAACGCTTTCTACAGGCCAGACGCTACCAAATATGTGGTACTACCAAAATAGGCACAAATATATTATGGAGGATAGAAATGTGTCGCTTTGCGAGTTTTTTAAAAATTTACTTAAAAATTTTAATTAACTAAAAAGCAAGTGAAGTTGTGGTGTTTTCCCACTGTAATTTTCCGAAATATAATTTCAAACAAATTATTTTAATGTTTTAAAATTCAAAAAAGTTTCTTTTTAATGATACCAATTTTAAAGTCATGTAATAATTGAAATACACAATAATCTATGTAATACAAATAAAATTTGGCTCACGGTTTTATTATCAGACTTGTAGATTGACCATTTACTATTTTAGACCAGAGTTGTCAAAAGTCTGACTTTCTGTCTATCCGTATATTCTTGTAAATGAGAACGTGACAATTATGAAGAGCAACAAATAAAATTCTGTATGCGATTTTCTAAAAAATATTAAAAATTGGTAACTCCATACCAAGGGCTTGGCGAGATAGGCTCTAGCCAAATGCACAAACAGAAAAAAAGGGGCTCAAAGAGATAATTAAAAATAAATTGATGGCGATATGATCTATGTAAATAAAAAAAATCAAGAATAAGCCTTCGGTAGCTATCTAAAATTTACAGATAAATCAAAAATATTTTTGGAAAAAACTGTACAACTATTCATTGCAGAATAGGATAGCAGAGTACTTGTATTACTGTAGTGATGTATTTTTATGTCCAAGATCTTTCAAGAATATATATTTTTTTATTAAAGTTATTCACAAATTACAAGATTTCAAATCTTTGTAAAAAAAATTACAGAAAAGGAATGAAGAGGAGGTGGAGGAATCATAGAGGGAATGAAGTGTTAACAAAAATGCAGCACGTTTGGTAGAATGACGTAGAATTATCTCGGAACGTCCTATGACATCTGTATCAAATATTGGACCTAATCGGTCAAAGGGATGGATTCTAAAATGAATATTCGGTTTTCTTCATTAGACTACGAAACCTGACAGAAAACTCGCCATTCACTCACGCGGCTTAAATATGCAGTTTTATGTAACGGAACATGAAACCACCGTCGGATATTGTTGATCTTGTGCTCCAGCAGATGTTTCTTTTGAAGGGCTTCGATCTGTATGATGTCGTGCCGGATGCAATATAAATTCACTTATTCATGGTTTCTCTTATTGTCACTTCCTCTACTGACCTAGAGTGAGGAACCTACTTTTTGCCATTCTTTTCATTGCGAACCGCTTGGCCACTCGCCCGTCACCAGTCTACCAGACTCCCTCCTTGGCGACATTGTGATGGTCTTTGGCGAAAGATATCTTGGAATGATCACGATGGATATCCATCAGCTGCAACAGGCAAGGTATCCCTCCACTGCAGCATTTGTGTAATGAAAGCACTTATTCAGTGTGAAAACCATGTATTAATTGCTTTACTAAATACGTATCTGAAAAAAAAAAAAAAAAAAAACTAGCGCATTGCAAAAAAAGTGTCATTTAATACGAAGTATGCTACTCATTTTCCATTTCTACCCATTTCTCATAATTCGCTGGGAAACTAAATGCAGAGAATTAATAAATTTATTTCAAAAAATAAAGCCAATGGAAATTTTCATGCATAATTATAGGTTATGGCATATTTTATGTTTAACAGTAGAATATTATAATATGTGAATCAATTAAATAAGCTGTATCTCTTTCTGTTAATCGATTAAATCTGAACTTTGATGCACATGGTATCCATAAATTATTCACTTTGAAATGAAATCAAACTAAGAAGCTATCTTACAAAGTATGAGGAAAATATCTATATTGATACAGTTTTTCAAAGAATTTCATTTTTACGAATGGTAAAAGGATGAAAATATCTATATTGATACAGTTTTTCAAAGAATTTCATTTTTACGAATGGCAAAAGAATGAAAATATCTATATTGATGCAGTTTTTCAAAGAATTTCATTTTTAACGAATGGCAAAAGGATGAAAATATCTATATTGATACAGTTTTTCAAAGAATTTCATTTTTATGAATGGCAAAAGGATGAAAATATCTATATTAATACAGTTTTTCAAAGAACTTCATTTTTAACGAATGGCAAAAGGATGAAAATATCTATATTGATACAGTTTTTCAAAAGAATTTCATTTTTACGAATGGCAAAAGGATGAAAATATCTATATTGATACAGTTTTTCAAAGAATTTCATTTTTACGAATGGTAAAAGGATGAAAATATCTATATTGATACAGTTTTTCAAAGAATTTCATTTTTACGAATGGCAAAAGGATGAAAATATCTATATTGATACAGTTTTTCAAAGAATTTCATTTTTACGAATGGTAAAAGGATGAAAATATCTATATTGATACAGTTTTTCAAAGAATTTCATTTTTACGAATGGCAAAAGGATGAAAATATCTATATTGATACAGTTTTTCAAAGAATTTCATTTTTACGAATGGTAAAAGGATGAAAATATCTATATTGATACAGTTTTTCAAAGAATTTCATTTTTACGAATGGTAAAAGGATGAAAATATCTATATTGATGCAGTTTTTCAAAGAATTTCATTTTTAACGAATGGCAAAAGGATGAAAATATCTATATTGATACAGTTTTTCAAAGAATTTCATTTTTATGAATGGCAAAAGGATGAAAATATCTATATTAATACAGTTTTTCAAAGAACTTCATTTTTAACGAATGGCAAAAGGATGAAAATATCTATATTAATACAGTTTTTCAAAAGAATTTCATTTTTACGAATGGCAAAAGGATGAAAATATCTATATTAATACAGTTTTTCAAAGAATTTCATTTTTATGAATGGCAAAAGGATGAAAATATCTATATTAATACAGTTTTTCAAAGAACTTCATTTTTAACGAATGGCAAAAGGATGAAAATATCTATATTGATGCAGTTTTTCAAAAGAATTTCATTTTTACGAATGGCAAAAGGATGAAAATATCTATATTAATACAGTTTTTCAAAGAACTTCATTTTTAACGAATGGCAAAAGGATGAAAATATCTATATTGATGCAGTTTTTCAAAAGAATTTCATTTTTACGAATGGCAAAAGGACGAAGATTGAAAATAACATTTAGTTTTAATTATTAAGATTGAATGCAATTCTGGATCACAATTGCATTCATGAACTCTACTTGAATGCAATTCGAGAACAAAATAATCTTTTCTTCCTTAAAATAGGAAGAAAAACTGAAATAAAATGATGAAAACAATTAAGTTTCTCAATGCGTC
The DNA here is from genome assembly GCF_947563725.1 of Argiope bruennichi. Taxonomy (NCBI): domain Eukaryota; kingdom Metazoa; phylum Arthropoda; class Arachnida; order Araneae; family Araneidae; genus Argiope; species Argiope bruennichi. Next base: position 114,319,678 of record NC_079153.1, on the reverse strand, counting down.
TTTGTGAGAAAGAGAATACTTCAAATGATGTCGAAACGCATACGTTGGGAACCAACAATTTAACTTCCTGTGTTTTAGTGTTCTCTTACATATAGATAGAAAAACAAGCATAGAATAAACCCGTTGATGAATTTATTTCAAAATTGGGCATAAAATTACATTTTTGGCGTAAAAAAATCATATTAAAATTTACCCATATAACTTGCTGTCAATTTGATTCATTGCAGTCATAAATGTAGGTTTGTATAAACAGATTGACTGACAGTCAACTAAAATTTAATTTTAATAATAAAACTATATGTCGAATTCTGTCGTTTTAGTTCTTTTCGTTTGTGAGAGTTAAATTTGACAGACAAATATAATTCCAGTTTTTTTCCCCATTCCGTAGATATCTAAAATTTACAGATTCATTATAATTTCTAGGTAGAAATTTTTAACAATTACAATAATTTCTTTTTTTATATAATCTATAGAATAACAATCTATTTGATAAATTTAACTGAAATGTTCTAAGATGAAAGCACTTTCCCTATCATTTTTAGTATTAATGTTAAATAATTTCACAGAAATCCTTTGCCATCAGCCCTTTCTTGATTTCTAACTTCTTTCTCCTTTATCTTACATTCATTCAAGGCAACCATAGTTCAAGAAGTCTTGATTTATTCACATTTCACTTTAGCTTTTAATTATTACTTTTTACTTTCTCGTACACAAAGTGAAAGTATTGTTAGCATTAAAAGATTTGAACTCGAGATTTTGATGAATTATCTTCATCAGGCTTATCTAGCGCCAACTACTGGATTCTGAAAAGTTATATTATGAAGCAAAACTTTAAGAGCCATATAGTAATAAATACCGAAAGAAAATACCTCTATAACACAATTATGAGATTTTTTTTCCAAATACCAATATTTAGTTTTTTTTACATGGTTTCTTAATATTTCTAGGATTTCTCGAATATTCTGTGAAACTTCTACAGACTGAAAATCTGAAAACTTTGTTTCCAATTGCAGTTTCATCTAAAATCTCTCTCTGTTTTGTAGACTGCCATTTAAGGAAGTTACTTTCAACATGTGATCTAAATTATCCAATGAACAAATTCTCGGGGCACATCAATATATCCGGCGATTACATATTTTTTGTCATTGAAGATAGCTATATTTTCTTTCTGTTTTCGCATAGAATCGAAATTAGACAAAGTCAGTATTCTCAGGAGAACATCGACAAGCCCAAATATATTCTGATGCGAAGTGAAGGGAGAAGCCAATAAAGGCATAGCCAAAGAGAAAAACATAACAGCATATATTGTTACAATAAATATTATATAACAATAATCACACGACAGTAGTGTGAATTTATTATTAGTATAATGTTGTTTTCTCATTCGAGAACATTCTGTTTGCCTTAGGTTCAACAGTTTATTTAAACGTGCTGTTGTTTAAGTTGTCTCCCATTTTGATTTATATTATTAAATATTTTTATAATAAAAAATGATTTTAAAAGCTGATATTTTGTCTTAAACTAACAAAAATATTTCTTATTCAGCATTTGCCATTAGTGCATGCTGAATGTCTACCTTTTCCGGCGTAAGTGAGAAACAATGATATTTAGCAACTATTTTTGACATAATCAAGTGACATGTACTGGAGAATATCGATATAAATATTGACTTTTCACAGTAACATATAATTGTATAATAGGAAGAAAACTTATATTTGATGTTTATATATTCTTAAGCATGTATATTTATATATTCTTAAGTAACGCAATGATTTGAAAATGCAACAATTAAGCAAATGAAATCTGGTATCTGATCTTATCATCAACATAACCGATTTAACAACAAATTTTCGAATCAATAGGTGAAAAGTCCTGTAAGGTAATGAAAGGTAATATGTTGTTCGATATTCAAAACATCGAACAACATATTCCCACAATGTTGTTCGATGTTTTGAATATCGGCCAATATCGGGAAGATAACAATGTTGTTCGGCATTTTTGTTTTGCTAATAGGGGAAAGACAGCTAAAATTCATACTTAGTTTCTTAAACGGTATCATAAAACTTAAAATGTTCCATGTTTTATTAGTATACGATACAATTTTAAAGAGAACACTTTTGATAGGTTTCTTTTTCTATGTTATAGACTTTGAGTTTTAAGTACTATAATTCGTGTGATTATAAACGTTGTATGATTAGTTCTTTTAATTATACCAATTTATAAATGCAGCAATTAAATTAAAAATTAAGTGAAGCAATTAAACCATAATTGTTCTCATGTGATTCAATTGCTCTTGTTCCCAGGCAATTCTAGAACTAATCCTTAAAGTGGAAATTCTACTAATTTTGGGCAGCAGCGAGTGACCTATGCTATTCAGAAGAAATTAATGATATCGTACGAAACTCACGAAGATATTTTCGATAAAAAAGAAAAATTCTCAGTTTTAGACACTAATGTGCGACTAATACTATCCAGAAAAAATTAACGATATCGTAAGAAACCGAGGAAGAATCTAATTCACAGAATGTAAAAAATTTCTTACTTCTAAACACTAATACTTGAAATATTAACTAGAAGAAGCGGACGACTACATATATGCGACTAGTATATGACTTTATGGACAAATTATATGCCGAAATAGGTTTGGTAAAAGGGTACATTGTGCTTCAAGATAAATAAATACTTATGCGATTTTTTAGCAGTATGTACTTATATAATTACAGATACAGCCAAGCAGCATAAAAAATAATATATAAATTATTTATAAAAAATTATAGTTCATTTTTCAAATTAATAAAATATTTTAATCACGCATTTACGCAACTCGCATTTAAATCATCTTTAATTCGTTAATGTTACTTAATAATACATCTAGAGTTATAATTAAATATATATTACAATTCACTATATTATTGTGAAGCGCGGAAGTCCATAAATTAGATGATAATTTCATTTGGTGAGTAATTACTTAGGGTCACTCATTTGAAAATTCTTCTCTGGATTAAGAGCCGATTTATTTTGTTACATCACAAGTTAAAGCAACGGAGATACTTTAAAATGTGATGTAACAAAATGTTTTACTGAATGTGTTTCATAGATACGAATATAAAAAAGGCTGGATTGAATGAATATAAAAGCAAAAATGAAACGCAAAAACCAGTAACCATTTTTGTAGCAAGATAGAATAAGCAACGATAGTGGTGGTCACAATAATTACTTTGTTCTTAAATTATTGATCATGCCAATAAATTTGTTCTCAAATTATTTGATGTCATATGAAATTAAATCAGTTATGAGCAGAATGTATTGAAAATCAACTTTCATCAAATTTAAGATAATTTTCTATTGAAATTTTTTGGCAATAATAGTGGTAATTAAAATTATTATTTGATGCTTACGTACTTGTTAAAAAAGAAATAAATAGCAAGACTAATCAAGTTTGGGAGATAGATTATTTTTAACATTAAATACCTCATTATATAACAGAAAGCGCTGTATGCTTATTTAACATAATATATTAGATATACAGATGCTGTTTTTCAAATAACATGAATGCTCTATCCAACAGTACAAAATTCCTCAAAGAGCCCCAATTCAATTTTTTTAATGGGGAAAAAATGCTTATTTGTAAAGCCAAAGTGAATGTTAGTTGAACTTATATGGAAAATAAAAACCGTGTTTGATATCAAGGAATTTCAGGTAGTTAATTTGTTGACTTCAAATCTGAACTTTGCTGGCATGTCTTTTCGCAGTCACAGTTTCGATAAAAATAAACAAGCGATTTGAATGTTAATGATACTTCTAGCTGTGCGCACACGTGCTCTAGATACTTCAATTGCTTCCTTTTATTTACATTTAAAGCTGATTTGAATATTCATCGGAAGTGGGATATTTTACCATCAAGAACTTGATGTTGTAGCTGTGACCTTGGAAAATTAGAGGTGGAGGTAGATTATTTTTTCCCCTTCACCTTTTAATTACATAGAATTAAGTATGAGTAAGGGTATAAAAATACTTCTCCAGATATCTAGAATCGTTTATGTTTCTTTACTTTAGGAAAAAAATAAAATTCTTATAAAGCATGATTATGTTTACCTCGATTAAATGAATACATTCATCGCCACAACTCAAATTATTTGGGAATGCTGGGTCAGAGGAAACAACTGACTTATTATAAATCATAAAAATATTGGCATAATAATTATGGAAAAAACCATTTTTATTAAAGCTGTGAAAAAAAGCATTCTTGAATGTGAAGCAAATGTGTCTCATACGGGCTCCCAGATCAAAACAGAAACAGCTGAATGAATCGTACGCTATTCAAAACCCGAAATGTCTGCTTTTGTTATTTGTTTATAAGAAAATGTCTGCTTTTGTTATTTGTTTATAAGAAAATGTCTGCTTTTGTTATTTGTTTATAAGAAAATGTCTGCTTTTGTTATTTGTTTATAAGAAAATGTCTGCTTTTGTTATTTGTTTATAAGAAAATGTCTGCTTTTGTTATTTGTTTATAAGAAAATGTGCTTTTGTTATTTGTTTATAAGAAAATGTCTGCTTTTGTTATTTGTTTATAAGAAAATGTCTGCTTTTGTTATTTGTTTATAAGAAAATGTCTGCTTTTGTTATTTGTTTATAAGAAAATGTGCTTTTGTTATTTGTTTATAAGAAAATGTCTGTTTTTGTTATTTGTTTATAAGAAAATGTCTGCTTTTGTTATTTGTTTATAAGAAAATGTCTGTTCTTGTTGCAGTCTGTTAGCAGCATAGTGAAAATCGAAGTAATATGTTATGAAATTGCTCATTTCAAATTTGACTTCAACATATACAAGGTATATATATAAATGAATATCCCAACTTTGCAGGGCTGTTAAAATAAAACAAAACAAAATACTGCCTTATTATTCATCAGAAATCAAAAATAAGAGTTGAAAGTTTAAATTATTACACAATTATAAGTGTTCATTGTAAACCCCTCCAACGATATCAAGGCGATACGATAGCTCATTTCACAATTTTTTGATATTTTTAATGTCGCTTTGAAATCCTGCTGATATGTATATCTCACGTTCATCAACGTCAGTTGGTAGTGGGGAAATACCTTTTTGATGTAACCTTAGAAAAAAAAAATCAAATATTGCTATACGCGCATATCTGTATTCTTTCAAGGTTTCCTATTAGGAATGCAGAAAAAATTGTGGGATGAGTGATCGTACCGCTTAGCTATTCTTCATATTTCTGGAGAGGCCCACATTGAACTGCGTTAAATTTAAACTTTCAACTGTTTTTGATTTCTGATAAATAATAAGGCAGTACTTTGTTTTGTTTTCGTTTAATAGATTTGTAAAGCTGGGATATTCATTTAGAAATATCCTGCCTATTTTTTAAAGAAATTGGATAGTTACGAGGAGGAAAATAGGAACTTTCCAATAATTAATAAATTATATAATATTTGATGAGAAGGAGGATGAATTCTATGGTTCTATGAATGAATATGAGCCCGAATGGTTCAATTTTTCATCAATTTCAGCAGATAATGATAAACCACTAATGATAAAAATGAACATAAGACCAATTAGTTTATTGGCCTTATATTCATGCGTTACTAGCTATTATGTATTTATATAGTCACTGAGCCCTGAATGGAAAAAAAGCGATGAATTTGAATAAAGTATGTAATTTATATGGCCTGAATGAATATATTATCTACGATAAACACTTGTTACATGTGGTGATTAACACATTAAAACCCTGTAATACCAAAATATACCGCATTTAAAAAATGTAAAACACACTGCTCATAAATTAAAAAAACAATATCAAACTCTACAGAGAGAAATCCCCACTGATGTTACTATACTAATCAAAATTGAGTGATGGTAGAAATAGTTTAAACATTTATACCCTTTAAAGGGCCATTTTTTTTCTAGTCATATTATGTTAAAATATTTTTAGGCTTGAAATTAGAATAAAAGGGATTCATTTAGCTTATTAGATACATTTAATTTGATTAATTAATTAATTTGGTTAATTAATAATTAAGTGACAAACCAAGACACATCATTTTGTGTGAGATAAAGAACTGAAGCATCTAAGTTTCTGTCTTTCTAAAAATATTTGTCAGAACTTATGCAAACCTACATAATTTCCTACAAAGATTGATAAATTTGGTGGGAAGCATACTTTCACGGCCTTAGAAAGGGTTAAAACAAAATAAGGCTTATGTAAAATAACTCCATTCTTGTTAAGGACGAAGTTTCTTAAAAAGAAACTCGATTATGATTACATTAAACTTAAATTCACAAAATCATATTCTATTATTTGAAGTTAAAAATTAAAGATATTTATATGAGAACGTACAAAATTCATTTATTTAGGTACGAATAATTTCTAAGAACTGTATATGTTTTTGACTTTAATATGATTTGTAAAAAGAATGGTCACGAAAGTATTATGCACAAGTACTTATGCTAGAATTTCGTGGAAAATTTATGGTAATCTAGATTTTCATAAGCAATTTCTTCAGTTTTGTCGGAGGACTTGTTGAACTTTTGTCTACGGTGTTTATTCTTCATTCTTTCTTTAACATAAATAATGCAACGTTCATTGTGAAAGTCTCATAAAAGCGAAAGCCTCCTTGCCAACACGAACATTTACTATTCGTCAAGAGAAGTATGACCACGGGTTTATGACTGAAATGTACAGTTCAGCCTTTTTTGTCTGGAATGCAGAACTTGAGTGTCATTTAAGATTAGAACTCAGGTTAAAAATGTTTGTTATTTTAAATCAGGGGTGGGCATTAAGTCAAGCCATTTCGGGGTGATCGCCTTTACTATTACCCAAGATGCGTATACTAAAAGAAACATATTAATGAAACACCAAAGGCTATTATTATTATGTTTGTATCTTGATATTATTATATTTGTGTAGCACCTCTTTTCCCCCTTGAGCAGAGAGCGCCCCCTTGTGCCGTTTTACAGAAGACAAGCAGTCGGATAGCAGACCTGCATCCTGAGATCGACTTTTTCCCTATGCGCAACCCTTCCGCTAACGCCGAATGCTTTCGGTTGGAAATGGTGGAATCCTTACACCATACTGTTTTCTTTAACCTAATTGTCTATGTGTGTTTGTAAATTTTGTAGTGTAGCTGTGTTTGTGAAGATTAAAAATATTGTATTTAAACCGGGCAGTTCATTAGAAAATCACAACACACCCAATATATTTGTAGTTATGAACATAAGTACATATTCCGTATTTATTATTAAGTTATAATGAATATCGTAGACCATTTTTTTAGCTCACCACACTTAGGGCACTGGATGGATCGCAACGCCTTGAAAAAGTTAGAAGTAGTCCGTTTCCTGGAAAAGTCTTCCAACTGATTTAAAGTATGACTTTTGCTGAAGGGTTTATCAAATTAACTAAGTAGGATCTTAACATTTTTAGGGCATCCTGGTTCTCGAGATTTTTTTATAATATATTCAGGTTTATGATTTTATTTGAGGGGCATGCATACTGAAAACGAACTTTTGAATATAATAATATTAAAATCAAGTATCATTTAAATTTCATTTTAATAATTTAGGATTAAGACTTATAATTTTTTTTAATGTTTTCAAAATCACTTATAAATTAATATGACCATTTTTTAAAAAATTAGATTGATTGTCTCACACCCTTTTTTTGAAGTAGACTGATTGTTAACAAACAGTCCACAAAATTTGTAATATTTAGAAAGCATTAAAAATGCTTTGCATTTTTTTTAGTAATTTTACCATCTAATTTTTGAAAATAGTTTTTATTTTAGAAATAGTAGACTGAAACTTTCTTAAAATATCTCGCAAATAAATATTTATTATTTTATTATGTTTCAATATTTATTACCGCTTCGAAAAATTGAATGAAAATAATAAAAAGATCCGTTTTTAGAATTTTGGAAGAAGAAAGGGAACTGCCCAAAATTTATATTACCGGAAGGCTCCTACATGACATAATTCGTCCCTGCTCTTTCTTTGGACATCGTTTTAGCTTGATCGTGCATTGGCTTCATCGCTCCATTTCTGAAAGTAACATTTCTTTACATAATCTAACTGATTAAACCAATTCGCTTGAATGATAAATAAATTATTAAATTACTATATTGTCATCAAGAATATTTGTTTAATGAAAATTACAGATTCACATTACATTAGAAAGGCAGTGCAAAATAGATTACAAAAATCCTTTTTTTTTCAGCAATGAAAACAAGTTAAATGAGAATTAATAAAAAAAATGGAGATATGAAATATAATTAGTGGTAAACAACAGAAGATTGAGCAAAACATAAAATTTAGCTATATATTGTTTATACATTATCTATATGATATAAGATAATGTATAAATTGAATGAAAAGTGAAATTATTGCAACTTGAGATTTTGACAAATATCCACATTTCAGATCTTCCTGAGCCAGAAGAACACATTTTTTGGAATAGCACTTATTTTGGAATCGTGATCACGATAATTCGAAAACAGTTTGAGCTAGATGGATGACATTTGACACTTGGATTTCAAATGAGAAATCTACAAATTTGGTATTGAGGTAAATTCAATCGTGGGAAATTTGTCTGCCGGTTTGATGGGATACAAACGAACACTTTCATTATAAAACGGAAGAATTGGGTAAAATTTGATATGCATTTTTAATTATTAAAGTATGGATTTGTATCAAATTTTGAGCCTAATTCGTTAAGAGGTTGTTCGCCTGTCGCTTATATCAGTGAAAAATACGACGACTTAAACTGATATTTTGTATTTGATCTTTTTTCTACAATTGTGTTCCGATTCAAATTTTAATTTCAATCCAAGTACAAAAATATTTCTAAAATACATATTCTTTTTTTATTATTGAATTGTGAAGCATAAAATGCTCACGAGTGGGATTCTGAAAATAAAAAACTGAGCACTCGGGACATTCATGGCTTTACCTAAAATCCACAAATCTTTATTATTATTGTTGTTGTTGTATTACGAAGCATAAAATGCTCATGAGTGGGATTCTGAAAATAAGAATCTGAGCACTCGAGATGTTCACGGCTTTACTCAAGGTCCACAATTTTTGTGCGACAGAGATAGGTGATGCGCTTTTGCCTTTGGTAATTCATATTCATGTTATCTCAGACACATTAGATTAGATGAATAAAATTCAGTATGTGATATTGTCATCGAAAATGCAAATCTGTATCAAGTTTGGAAGCCAAGCGGACAAAAAGACGAGATACAAAATGCAGATATGCAGATTTTTTTTTTCTCTATACGACAAAGCTGAAAGCAAAATTTAAGTGAGTGAGTGAGATAAAGTAATTTCTACCACTCTATTTTTCATTTGTGAATTTGTATCAGCCCTTGGGTCCATATTTGAGAACGCTTACACTTTTGTAGAATAGAGGAAAGCATGTTGTCATTTTATTAAATAGATATTTGTATTTCAAGATTTCGTTGAAATAATTTTTATTATGTAATATATCTCCCAAAGTTTTCAGTAAAAGCCTTGAACTTAACGAAATTAAGAGAGCGAGTGAGAAAAATAAATCCTCACTGGAAACGATAATTTTGAATATATTTAGGGTAGTTTGATTAACTTGAGTTCAGCAAATTAGCTACTTGTTGCTGAAGCATTATTTTACATTCTTATGTGAAAGTTCCCTTACACCATCCTAATTTAAGACAATCTGATCTGAAATCTGTTTCAAGTCCTTTGTTAAAACCTCGAAATTAGACGAAACTTTTTACAGTTTCTCAACCCTATTCTAAGTGGCTTCTATAGCTAGATTTAATGCTCTTCAGCTAAATTTCGCAGATTTTCAAAAGATCCTCCCTCTACAGTTAAACTGAGGTTAGACAAAAATTTTGACACTTCTTCTTACTATACCTGCTTTTGTAAAATTAGAAGCAAAATTATTTATTTTTGCATTTTGCTGGGAGTTAAAGATTAATTTGATTCATTTTCTGTCATAATTAAATGGATATGATTAATCGTTTCGATAATTCATAAGAATGCAGCTTTAAGTTTTTATTACTTTAAGACATAGTTTGATTGAACGTGTATGTATTATTTTACTTAATATTCTAAGCAAATATTTGAATTTTCTATTAATTTTTTCGACTGACATTAATTGAATAACATAACACATTGATACATTAATTAATAACTCGACTGACTTAATTTGAATAATTAAAAACTCAACCAAAATCATATTCATGGTAGACAACATTCATAGGATTTTAAGAAAAATTTCTAAGCATGCTTTATATATTTCTATTTCTTGATGTTTATTTTAATTAGTTTATAATTTATTTGAATACATTTTTGTATTTATTGAAGTGCATAACTTATTTTTTGCTGTTTTTCATTGAATATTTTATTTTCTTCATCATTAATATGCAGTTCTAAACTGGCAACACATTTCAAGTTCAATTCGTTTTGCTCGTATTAATGCTAATTACAAACAGTCTTGCTTACTCCAAAAAGAATTCTTAGCCCTACAAAGCTGCAAATTAATGCTTATTCTTAAATTTTTGTATTCTTTACTGAAATTAAATGATAATTTTTATAAGAAATGCCCTTTCTTTAATCCAAGTCGACTAAAATTACTTATAAAAAACACTAAAATTCTTTATAAGAAGAATAGCTTAATTGAGTTTATAATTTAATAAATTTGCACGTAACTTCTTTTGCTAATTTTTTGGTAGCCATCAAACATACAGATTAAAAAGATTGACCAAATTAACCAAATTGTATTCAAAAATTAAATTTTAAAGCATGAATACTAATAAAAGAAAAAAAAAAGGCATTTAAAGGTATTTTCATAAACAAAATATACAAATAGAAAATTTCAAAATAATTTTGTGGTTATTATTTTTACAACAATAGTATTATTTAACTTTTCTCCTTTCTTATTGACTGCCCAGGCATTTTTACAATTTTAATCTTGTCTATTTATGTTTGGAATGCTAAAATCAATTTACAAAAATATCAAAACTGCTCATTCTAGTTAGCAAATATATTCCCTTTTTTGGAAACTATTCAGCAAATACAATTTTTCTGGTATTCAAAAATATTAAAATCAGACGGAATTAAATCTTTACATATTTGCAGAATCCTACGACCTTTAACTTCATTCGAATTCTTCGACACAAGGTGCGAATTTTCATAAATATTTATGCTGCTTCAAAAAGCACGAGTCTTGCATAGAATCGCGCAATTCTCTTGGCGACGAAATGCACGACCGATTTTTTTGGCGACTTTTTTTAAACCTCAGTACATTTAACACACTCCGATTCCTGCTAGTACGATAATTGTTCGGCTTTCTCCCTTTTCAACGAAGATTCTCTCGCCTCGCAGCTCATAGGGAGACAGGTGGTTTTTATTTGAAAACTCATGGATTATGGAAAGTAAAGTGCATGGCGAAACATGGGCATACTCATATCCATCATACCTTCTCTGTTGTCTCTTCTGACACTTTTATATCTCTATTCGGATAATAGTTTTTTACCTCCAACTACTAATATAGTTCAGCATGAATATGACTATATTATCGGTAAGTGTACATTTTTATTATTTTAAAATGATTTTGAGAAATATTTTTTATTATCTTATTTTTATTAATTGGTGTACCTTTTTAAAATGTAGCTTTTATTATCTGCATTGCTTCTTATAATAGCACTGCAAATAGAATAGCGGTATCAAATAGTTCTATGTAAAAATCTCTGAAATAAAAATAATATCATAGAATCATTAGCTATATAATTCATAATATAAATTATATAGCTTAAAGGTGCAAAAATATAGATTCAAATAACTTTGTTCCAATTATATATATAATTCAAAATGTATTTATGAATATGTTAAGTTAACAGAGGCTTATAACAAATAAGTTCTTATTCTGAATAATATTTTTTAAATTAGTGTACAAAAATGATTAAATGTATTTTTTAAAACTATTCTTTAAAAATAAACAGTTTTTACAAAATTAAATAATATTTTAAATTATAAAACTATACTTCCTCAGATAATTCAAGCTTATTTTTAAAAAAAATTAATAATCAGCCAATTTTCAAAAAATTAAATGATAGCATTTTAAATTGCAAAATGATACTTCCACTAGCACTTCAAGTTCAGTTTTAAAAAGTAAACAATGAGCCAGTTTTTTTTAAATATGAAGTAAATAAAAGCATACATTTTAAATCATAAAACAACATTTTCACAATTACTTCCAATTTGTTTTCAGAAATAAATAATTAATCTGTTTAAAAGAAATTGAAATAAATAGAATTTGAAATTATAAAACAATATACCTACAAATTTTTCACAATCTGTTATATCAATTAGAATCGTTTGCACTTTTGTAGTTGAATTTATATGTTTTTATTATTATATCTGAAATATAGAAGTCATAACTTTTAAATTTTAAAAAAATAATGCATAGTTTCATAGATCTTAAAAATTCAATGCTCATTTCAATAAAATATAACCTGTGACATTCATTAAAAAAATTCAATATTTGAAACAGAATTTTTAAATATCTTAATACTTATTTGAAGATAATGTTGAGTTATTTATCTTAAAAACTCGGCAAAATCAAACTATATTTAAAACAAAATATAATTAAAATCGAGATATAATGTTAAATTTGAAGCATCATGAAGCAAGTACAAAAGTTGACCACAACATATAAAGAGTAAAAAGAATTTTTACTGCATTAAACTATAAAAAATATTTCACTCATTTGATGAGATTAATATTTCTTAGTGCGCGGAATGCATAGAAAAGTCATTTAAACTTCTTACACAATCTTTATTTTTTTGTAGATGTGTCTTTTCTCTTTTTTACGAAAAATAAATAAAATTTAAAAAAAATTGACCAAAGCAAACTATTGATTATCATGCGCAATACTGATTTTTCAGTTCTATTTTCATAAAATTGAGGATATTTCAGTAATTATAGAAATGTGAAATATGTCTAGGTTTGAAAAACCGAAAGTTCATAAAATAACTTTTAAAAATGTAGCTAACGGAAAGCTCTAAGATAGAAAGTTACAGATTTTCTACACTTTTTTCCCCAAAAAACTTTGGTTCTTGATATATATTTTTTTTTTCATTGCAATTGCATAAAATTTATATCACAATATTTGAAAAAATCGTGCATTTATTAAACATTTCTGAGCAGTAGAGTAATTCTAAGAGATTATTTATTCTGATAAGTTATTTGTTTTAGATTTTTCAAATGACAATACAGTAGACTCCCGATTATCCGCGGGCGGGTTATCCGCGGTGCGGATTATCCGCGCTTGCCGCACAAAGCTTTTTTTTCTTCTTTTTTTTTTTTGACTGATTTTTTTCAAAAAGGCGCAGTTTTACAGTTATGCTTTTGTAATTACATAATACATTACAGTATTAAAACAGTACATATGTATTAATTTTTTTGTGTATCCTTGACGCATCTCGTAAATACAAAGCATTTTTCTGTTTTCATTAACTAAATGCATTTTAGGTTAGTTTTGAGTGATATACTAAAATATTAAGCGTTAGTTAAACATTTCCTGCTGTTTATTTTACGTTTCATTGTACATAAAACGATTTTTCAAAGTTGGAATGACTGTTTTCTTTTTTGCTATACCCGTTTTTAGCTTTTTTCGGATTATCCGCGATTTTTGTTATCCGCGGATAATCGGGAGTGTACTGTATATTAATTTTTTTTAAATTTTTATTTTAAGTATACTAAAATAGAAACAAGTTAACTGCAATTAATACTTTTTATATTTACATACTATGCTAATTTTTACTTTGAATTCTTTTTTTTTCTAAATTTTGTGATTATGAAACTAAAGATTATCGCATCTCAATGCTTATTAAAATTGTTATTAGAAAGCAAATATATTAAGAAAAATATTTTGTTGCCATTTTATAGCAAAAACAGTTAATTCTTTTTATTTATACTAAATTTAAATCAGATTTAAAATTTATTTGCGAAAAAAAAACATTTTTATTTACCATTGAAACATCAGTGACTTTTCATTTTTAAAAATCTCCCAATTCCTTTAAAATGATTTATACAAATTATTATCGAATTTAAAATTATATTTACAATCCATCTTCTATTAAGAGGTATTCAATAACAATCTAACGTCTAGAAAACTTAAAATTAATTTAATGCATACCATTTGTAGTTTCTTAAACAGCTTCAATTTAATTACTTATTTTGTATGATAAAACTCCTCATGATTTTTTTTTTTTTTTTGCATTTTTAAAGTTCATTTAGTTTTAATCACTCATTTAAAACATATTTATATTTAACTGAGAACTTTTGTATATCTGTCATTTTCTCAATGCATTATTTTCCTTTTATCTTAATACTATTTTAATCTTTTACTTGGCCTCTTCAAATTCATGGTTTTTGAGCGAAAGATAAGCACCATATGATAATGATATTCATCCTCCTTGTGTGCTAAGCAGATTAAATCGCCCCCTTCCCAAACAAAAATATTTACGTTGTCTATAATCTGTTAACTCTTAATTTTACTTTGTTATTTTTTAAATATATTGTTCACTAAAAGAGAAAATTGAATCAAATTACAACTTTTATAGTTGATCAGCATTTGACCGGAAGTGACCCCTTGGTTAGGTAGTCAGATGGATTACGCCTCAAAAATTGTATAGCTTAACTTTGCATGCATTTTGGCAGTCACTGACAAATTTTAACACAAAGCCAGATGGATTATGTTAATAATTCATATCAATAGTAATAAAATCAACAACGAAACAGAAATATTTATAAAACACTTATTTTAAATATAAACAAAAAGAAAAAAAAAATATTAGAACAAATTTTAACCAGAAAGTTGATGCTGCATTTTACTTAACATTCTTGATATTTTAACTCTGAAATTAAAACTTCGGTAATTTTATATTTCTCAACTGTTTTCTGTTGATAATTTTTATGTGAAGTATAACAGAAAAGTTCTTCCAAGAAAATGCGTACATCTATACTTATAATAAAACTCAATGTGTGTGTGTGTGTTTTGGCTCTCTACAGGCCAGACCGTTTGACCTACAGCTACCACATTTGGTACATGTATACCTTGGAGGTCAGAAATGGGCACCTGGAGTCCCTTTTTTATGAATTTTTAATTAGAATTTTAATTATTAATTAAAAACTAACTTTCCCGCCAAAAAATTTTTACATTTTCCCCACCGCCAAATGAGTAAGGCTTCAGTATTTTTTTTCCCACGCTAATGAGATAGGCTTAACATTTTTTAATCGATTATTTCAAACGATTCTGTTTATTTTCTTAATGTTTGATGCATTTAAAATTAAACATTGTTAATTAATCGATCTGCTCATGATGAAACTGAGAAAATTTTATTGACAATTTTTTGAAATATTACATAAATTAAGAAAGATTTTCTTTAGTGCCCATAAAGTTTAAACGCTCAGTGACTGTTTTCAATAATCATATTACAAAAAAAAAATACTTCGTTTCAGTAAAAAATATTATTATATTAATTGCAGATTAATCATTTACACTTTAATTTAAAGCTTAAATTCTACGGGGGCTAACAGAAAATGAGAGAGATACATATTACGTTATGACTGAAGGCCTTCATAATATTACGAGTAAATTATATGACTACCAAAATTTGAAGTTTTAAAATATTTTGATGAAGAAGCTATTAACGTAGGAATTGCATAAAATATTTAATTATTAAAATTTTAACGAGCATTAAGATTGGCGGACCGACTGGTCTCTAAAGGCGGCTAGTTTAAAATATAATTTAAAAATATCAGGACTACTTCATGGAGAATCTAACAAAATCTGATCCACCCAAAACTCAGGAAAAGAAATGAAACAATAAATTTAGGTGATAAAATTATTTATAGCATATGCCTTAAAAAATGATAGCTTTCAGCTGTTCTTTCAAATTGTTTGAAATGCAGAAAATTTTATTTTGTTAATACAAGACAAATTGTGAACTTTTTACTATAACAATATTTATTGAGCTTGCAGCTCGGAATTCTGGAAGAAGGAAAGTTAAATCGAGACAAAGAGTTAAAATTCGTTACTGATCCGGTATTAGTATGGGGCATCTGATCATTTACTGAGAAATAGCACTATATCACCTTATGGAATTTAATAACCTTATGGAACCAAGTAATTACAGTATTAAAACGCCACTATTTCTTAAAATAGGATGATTATATATACATATATATAATAAAAATTAGCATTATAAATTTTCCAAAGATTTTTAAAATTAAATTATTTTTTTATCATTTTATTATGAAATATTGCTTATATTAAAATCGGAACGTGTCAGGTTAAACTTTTTTTAGTTGGGATTATCAGATACAGACTATAATGGGTGGTCAGATCATTAATCAGACAACACATATCAAATATTAATCTTTTATTCCTAAAAGATCAATGAAATCTCAAAAGTAAATATCAAAGAAGATTTCAAAAGAAAATCTCAAAAGTAAATATATTTTCTCTCTAGTGTTGAGTTTAATATGTAGCAATTCGGTGGTGCTAAAACATACGCATAATTTGTAACCAAATGCATGCATGAATTCACCATCAAGTTCTGAATTGTGAAGGAGGAATGCTTTGAGGTAGATATAATGGATAAAATAGTATGTATCGAGCATGCTGTCCATAGCTAAGTGAAATATAAGAAAAATATGAAACCAGAAAAAAAAATGAATTCAAATTTTTTTTCCCTGTATCGGGGGTTACCGTTGACAATACACTATGTGTCATGTAACAGAATGAAAAATGTGTTTGCTGCAACGGGTGAATTAATGCAGGAATTTCTTCCTGTCTCCTTTGAATTGAAAATGCTCTATATTTTACTTTTCATTTATTCCTTTATTTTCATAAACACCTTTCGAACAAAGGATTTTTCAGGTATAGTTTCTTGCATTTTATTTCTGTTCTGTAGAATCACTTGAGAAAAATATTTAACATATCAAATTTTTTTATATATATATGCTATTTTATACATATATTCGTTACCTAAAAATGGCAACCTTAATACGCAATGCATCTTTTCATACATTGCCCGTAATTTATACGCAATATTACTTTATAGAGGAAAAAAAAATCAAAAATGAAGAAATATTACTATCTGTTTGAAATAGGAACTATTATATACATCTTAAACTTTCAGTAATTCTTTCTCTTTGTATATTTAGGATTTCACTGCCATTATTCCGCAACGTGAAGAAGTGTCTAGGACTCTTTTAATGACAACATTCCAACACGTTCACGTAATATTAAGGGGCCATTGTGGGAGAATAAGTTGGTTATAAATTAGCCTTAATGCGATGAACAGATATTATACGTTGCCAGTAGTCAATTTTTTAAAAGTTTTGCTCGTCCCTTGGGAACGTGATGTGAAAATCAAAATAATAGAACACTATTTGATATGATAAGTGGGAAATTTTCTAGAACAGTGGCTAGTGTATTAATGGACCAGAGAACGGTTCCTTCAAATTTATTTTTGGTACTGGATTCCGAAAACAGCAGGTGATAACTAATGATTGAGAAAGATTTTTGAAGTTTATGTAAAAGATAAGAAAGTGCCTTCAAATAAAGAAGACCCGTTAATTGAATTGCAATGTGACCAGATTCGAAATTCAATTACTAGACCGACATCGTTGGAGTTTTTCTGGATAAATATTCTCAAAACACTATCTAGCAACGCTAAACTTGCTATGAAACGTTCGATTAAGTTCTTGATTATTTATCCGCGTAAATGTACTTTTCCTACTTTTTTTTCTTTGTGAAAAATTTAACATAAATAAATTGTAGATAAGGACATATGGCTGAAACTGTTAACTGTTCAATCCAAATATTGATTTTTTCAACCGGTACAAATAATGATTAAAGTCTCACTTTTTTTTTTGATTTTTTTTATTATTATCACGTGTTTCTGAGTTCCTTTACATGTGACAGTTAAGTAATAAATATATAACCTTTATTTTATTAGCAATATATTTTAAACTCTTTTTGTAAATTTTATTAATTACTGACATTTATATTATAAAAATTATGTATGTTTTTACTATTTCCCTACTTCTATATTTATTGGTCCTCGAAATATTTTTTATACAATATGTGGTTTGCAAAATCAGTAAGGTTAAAAATCACTTTTACAAAAATTTATTATGACTTAAGGGGGAGGGATAACCAGATGGCTATGTAACAATCTCTTCAAAAAATAGATATATGTCACATTATAGTGCATATACTATATTATAAGATAGATAGCAGCAGTAGAAACTTAAAGTCCAGCAAAATTTTTTATGGTCATGGATATGATTTGGTTATCAAAATCAAATGTTATATTAATATGCGTTATTTTAACTATCGCTAATTTTAATTAACATACTGTTTTAATATTATGGTATAGCTGAGATGCTAATGAAAATGCAAAGAAAGGGCATTTTTGAGCACTCAAATATGAAAATGAAACAACTGTACAAAAAGAACCCATGCCTTTAAGGGGACAGTGGACTTTGAAATAAGCAAAAATGAACCAAAACATGCAATTTTATTTTTATAGTTTCATTACCAAAATATATATTTGTATTCATCTAAAATAGTGTTATAATGTATATTGTTCAATAAAATAAATATTTAAAGGGTTTAGAGGAAAATGAGTAGATCTTAATGGCTTTTCTCAAAATGATATTGTAATGAGATTTAAATATCTTTGAAATGTTCCAGGCGTCTTAATTTTTGAAGAAATTAAATGAAATTGATAATAAAGATTTCGGTCAAACATTAAAAGAAAATATGGCATGCACTTTACGTTTCGGGTTTTTTTAGATAGTTAAAAGTCAATTTTAGTTCAGAAAAACACAAAATGCCTATGAAAATTCAGTAAGTGTACATAAAAATATTTCTAAAAAATTAGCATTTAATTCTAATTACAAAATCAGACACAATTTTGTTCCAAATAAATTTATTTTGGTGATAAAAAGAAATTAAAAAAAATGACAGAAAAAATTCAAAATTAAGTCGCCTGGAATATTTTAAAATTTTTAAAAATCATAGAATTTTTAAATTTTCTAAAAAATATATATCGTTTTAAAATGACGTATTTATATTTTAATACGTATGCATAAATAATTTCATAACCCTAAGTTAATAATTCGCAAAAGTGTCCAATAGAGTTCACCGTCTCCTTACATTAAAAGAAAACGCATGTAGTGTCAATTACTGAAGTCAAAACCATTTTAATGCGATAAAGTTTTTGATATTATCTACTGAGGTTTCTGTTATTTTTGTAATAAAGCAGGAAGCAAATTAGCTGAGTTTGAAAAAGAGCAGATTCAAGTTTTTGGCTCCTCAAAGAAATGATTAGCCAACAATTGAAAATAAAATCTTAATATATATAAATTACGTGTCACGTTGTTTGTCCGCGATGGACTCCTAAACTACTTAACCGATTTTAATCAAATTTACACACCGTGTGCAGTTTGATCTAACTTAAAAGATAGGATATCCCTTTTTTTGAATTTTTAATTAGAATATTAATTATTAATTAAAAACTAACTTTCCCGCCAAAAAAAATCTTTTCATTTTCCTCACCGCCAAAAAAAAAAAAAACCTTTTCATTTTCCCCACCGCCAAATAAGTACCACCAACGATGTGCTTCGTGCACAGTGTTGGGGTGGAACGCCGCCAAATAAGTATGGCTTCAGTTTTTTTCCCCAACAGTCATGAGGCTAGGCTTAAGATTTTTCGGCTGATTATTTGAAACGATTCTGTTTATTTTCTTAATGTTTGATGCATTTAAAATTAAACATTGTTAATGAATCGATCTTTCAGATTCATTCTGAAGTACTTTTGAATTAAAATAACACAGAATAAAGGAAATTAAAAATTTCTAATCTGCATAGCGTTACCCCAACTTGCGTAGAAAAATGCACGCATTTGCGTTACCGTAACTGGCTTTGAAAATTCACGCATGCATATTGTGTTCTGATTGTTGACAATATTATCAACTCATGATTCCCGATTTAAATTATTTTTAGGTTAGTTGCGTGCTTTTGTAATTAAATTGTATTTATGTTAGTTATATATTTTTTTGTATATGCTTATAGTTTTAAGTACATCGTTTTTTAAAACCTGTTTTCGACCGATTATTTTAAACGATTCATTTTATTTTCTTAGTGTTTGATGCATTTAAAATTAAACATTGTTAATGAATCGATCTGTTCATGATGAATCTGAGAAAATTTTGTTGACAAATTCTGGAGATATTACATAAATTAAGAAAGATATTCTTTAGTGCCCATAAAGTTTAAACGCTCAGTAACTCTGTTATCAGTAATCATATTATGAAAAAAATGCTTTGTTTCAGCAAAAAATATTATTATATTAATTGCAGATTAATTCTTTCCACTTTAATTTAAAGCATAAATTCTACGAGAGCTGACAGAAAATTAGAGAGATACATATTACTTTATGACTGAAAGCCTTTATATTATTATGAGTGATGACTGAAGACCTTTATAATATTATGAGTGAATTATATGACTATCAAAATTCGAAGTTTTAAAATATTTTGATGAAGAATCTATTAAAGTAGGAATTGCGTAAAATATTTAATTATTAAAATTTAAACGAACATTAAGATTGGCTAACCAACTGGTCGCCAAAGGCGGCTAGTATGATATAAAATAGGCATCGATCCATCCGGAATGAAGTTTTTGAAAAAAATTTATAAAATATTTATATTTTTCAATTTAAATTAGTATGAATTTTGAATTTATTTTTTGAAACTAATTTGAAAAGACACACATGGAGCAATCTACGTGTTAAAAGGCAAAAATAGTTTGAAAAATGGAAGAAACGTGTACTTTTATATAAAAAGAGATACAAACCAAAAAAAAACAAAAAAATTCTAGTTCAAAATTTTATGAAATGAATTATCTAATACCTCGAACATAATTAAGAATTATATAAACAAATTCTTCCATTAAGAAATGCGGCATATTTCTATTCAATCATTAAACATTGGGATTCGAATGGGAAATAATAGAAATTTATCAGTTTTTTTCACATTAAGTAACATTAAAATTATAATTTTTTTTTAAAATGAACATATGGCTGATTTTACAGTCTAGGAACTATAAAATATATTGAGGAATTTTTGTATGACGTTTGAACAAAAATGTGTATTAGATTTCATTTTTTTGGATTTTTTTTCCTCACAAGAATATTCTACCAAAATTCAGAATTTGAGAAAATTATATGTAAATATAGTATTAAAATATAAGTTATAAAATTGTGAAAATTAATAATTTCCTAATTAATGATTGCAGAAACAAAATTCAAATAATTTTATAAAGATACAACAGTTTAAAGATTTAGATTGCTTAATAAAAATAGTTGCGTTATTTTCGCCAAAAAAACTTTTCAAAATAGGTATTTACTTTTTAAAGTAATAAATAGGACTTCATTATGAGATTACTTCACCTTTAATAAATACAGATAAACAAAACTTAGCCCTTCAAGCCCAATCAAAGTGACGTGCCTTCACAAAAAGTTTGACGAATTTGTCCAGTTCTGGGAAAAAGATCATAAACAAAATAAGAATGATAAGTGCAAAATTCAACCATTGGAAGTAATCTCCCAAAAACTTTCTCACATATTCTCAAATAAAAGTTTATCCCCCTCCCCCACTCCCACATTTAAAAGTTTGGACTTTTAGGTAAGACCACGAATGTATTGCATGGCATTGGCGCACAATTATAACAAAATATAGAACTTTGGCGATTTTTTTTTTGGCAGCTAATCCCTGATATGTGGCTAAACACTCGAAAATCGATTATGCATTTTGGGCGCCTTTTTTTCTCGATGAAAACTAAATCTGACATAGAACTACTATCGTAGTCACAAAATCATGTACATTCATTGATTTAAGCCATTGAGTTTACATACATGCGAAAATATAGACTTACAGACTTTGATACTTATGGTTCAAAATATTATATGGAAATAAATTTTAAATGTGATTTTTTTGGTAGTTAATCCCTAACATGTGACTAAACATCCAAAAATCGAATATGTATTTTAGATACTTTTTTCCCTACCGATTGAAACTAATATCTGACACAGATATACTATTGTAGTCACAAAATCAGTACCGAATTTTATTGATTTAAGACATTGCTCTTATATATATGCGAAAATATAGACTTACAGACGGCCAGCTCTTTGATACTTTTGGTTCAAAATATGATATAGAACTAAATTTTAAATGCTAAATCTATAAATTGTAATGCATTGAAATTTGTCTTTCTAGCTCTCTATGCTTTACAGATATCGCGTTCACTTATATTGGAACAACTGGAGAGGCATATTTCCTTCGAATGTGGTTGGCTCAAAATTTTATAGGAATCTACTGGTTTTGTGTAAAAGTTATATACCAAATTTCATCCTCTACCTAAAAGCGTTTTTGAATTTTCACAAGCAGAAAAGTAATTCCAAAAAAAAAAAAAAAAAAAATGCATTTTCCAGACTTAGGGATATCTGAAACACGGAAATTCATAAAAATTCCTGATTGTATTTTCTCATTATTTATGTTCTTTCTCTTCCTATACGAGAAAGCAAAAACATCCTATTACGAAACAAAGGGAGATAAAATAAACACGATATATTTTAATATATCTTGAAAAGTAATGCGCCAATGCAAAACGCAATTTCAAATCATTATTGAAATTTTTTGCAAGTTATGCGAACGATGATATAACATCGGCATAAAAGGGTTTAAATGTGTGATATTTTTATGCTCGGGTAGAATTGTCAATATTTAATTTCTAAGAAATGGCAATTATTAAAAATCTTTTAGAACAAAATTGTTCATCATTCTCAGGCAATTATTCGCTAAATTCGAATTATCTATCTTCTATTGTTAATTAAAAAAAATTAAAATTTTATTCCCTTTACCAGTATTATTTCTTTTCCTTTGAGTTGGATGTTCGATCTAAGAATTCATTCGAAATTTAACTCTCCTTACAAAATATTTATACATAAACCATTCAGATATTCTCTAGAGAGATTCCAAGTCCCGGGATGTCCTGTGGCGAAAATAGAATTAAAAAGAAGTTAGAAAAAAAAGTTTTATGAAGATTAGATAGTTATGAAGATAAAACATTATTAAGATAAACATATCAAATCTTAATCCAGTCTATGGTGACACTGAAAAAGAGAAATGTTTCAGAATTTTTTTATTCTTCATAAACAACTTCGATAGAATTCTCATCATTAACCGAAAAAGCAATCAAAAACCGGAAAATTCATTATCTCAAGATACACGTTATTTAACCCTCGAATTCATTCCAGGAAACCCCACCCTTCCAGTAAACATTTGTGACATTTAATGACACCTTACCGAATATCATGCGAAAACGCGGGAAGAGCCCTTTACCTGCTGAAGTGGAGGATTATTTGTTCCTCTTAAACAACAAAAGACAGAAGAATACGAAACTTCTTTTGTTTTGCTTCTGTTGAGTCAACTGCAGAGCAGAACTGTGAATTCTCCTCTCCTGCGAGTGTGGCAATTAACTTAAGAGACTACCTGTGGCTTTAGTGGGTGGATACCACACATTCCCATCGAGGGGAGGGAAAAAGAGGAGACCGTAAAGAAAGAAGTTCGATCTCACACCCTACCAGGTGGTATTGGAACTGATGACAAGAACTTGATCAACAGGAAGTATTAATTTAAAAATCGGAAAAGTTTTAGGGTTTGAGTTCGATTTTATGATTAAAAATAATAAATAATTGCTATAAACCGTTATAAATGTTTTATGTGTGTTATATTGCTGTGATTAATTAGTTGAGGAGTGACAAGAAAGAAAGTGATTTCATTTTGTTTCTTGAACTGTAAATTCCTTAGAAAAACCCAGCTGGAGTGATCACCCAAAACTTTCTGGCATATTCTCTAATAAAACTGTTATACCAATGAAGGCCTTGCATGGCATTGACGTACAATAGTTACGAAATATTAACCTTCGGCCTGAACTTAGCATTTTTACTGAATATATCGTGCCATCCTTGGCGATTATTTGGCGAGATAATCCCTGAGATGCAGTTAATAGCATCCGAAAATCGAATCTGTGTTTTAGATGCATTTCACCTAATTGGTTTCCCAATTGAAACATAAATTTGTTAAAAAGCTGCACTTGTAGTCACAAAATCTCATACAAAATTTAATGTATTTAAATCATTACGTTTTTGACTTATCGCGTTTATATATTTCTGAAAGTAATAGACGGCCAACTCCTCATTGGATTTGGCTTCAAATTTGACAGATATCTGCACTATATATGTTAAATGTGTGTACTGAATTTAATCTATTTAGAGCTCTTCGTTTAGTAATCATAATTTATATTCGAACAACTGGACCGTCAGACTCCTTTGAATGGATTTTACTCAAAATTTGATAGAAATATGTAAATTTGTGTAAAGACAATATACCAAAATTCATCCATCTAGTTCGAAGCGTTTCTTGAGTTTTTTTTGTCACAGAGAGAAAGAAATTTTCAAAAAAACGTGTTTTTTGAACTAAGGGAATTTTAAAACCAGCAGATTCGTCAAAATATCCAGTTTTAATTTTTTGATGATTAATATACTTTACTACGTATACGACAAAGTAATAATAACATTTATCATCCATTTTAATTGGAATAAAAGATTGCCATATTCAGCAACTCAAATCAATAAAATTATTGTTATGTATTTTTCCAAATTAAAGTGCAAAATAAGTGAACTATATAGAGTCAATATTAATGCGAAATCTTAGTATCACAGAAATACAGATGACGTTCAATTAATCTCCATTCGGTTGGGAAATGGAATTATTTGATTCCAAATTTTATTACTTTATTATATATAATTAAAATGCTGGCTTGAAAATATTCTGAAAGTAAAAATTAGATAATCGGCAATATTAATTCTTTTAAGACTTTTATTTGGTAACTTTACCTTTATTTTAGTAACATATATAAAAAATAATTATCTTTTTGAGTTCAAGTAATTGCAAGTTAGGGTCATTTGAAAATGTTGCATGAAATAATATATCAAGACTTTCTGAAAGAAATACAGTTGAATATTAAATTGACCGAATTATTTATTTTTCCTAAAATTATTAAGAAGAAAATAATATACCCCCCCCCCCCCAGTGTCTATCAAATGTTGGTAGAAAATTATAATGAACTATTTCCGACCCAGTTACGGTCAGACAGGTTGTTATTAACATAATCTGCTTTTGATAATGGGCAAGATTTCATCAGATGCACTCTTATTAGACTTTATATTAAATTTAAATGTTCCAAAATGGCAACAAGATCTCGATACAAATGAATAAGGCGCAAAATATGTTACTATGTACATGCATACATTAATTACTAATTATTAAATTAATCAGAATATTATTTATTGATTATCAATTTAATTTTTTTATAATGCGCTTAAAACATTATTAAGCTTTATTATATTTTAAAGCTTATGCTTTAAAACATAATAAAGCTTTAATACTCAGGAGGATTAAATAATTTTTAAGAAACTATTTAATATTTCTATTGATGTAATTTTAAGTTAGATATGATATCTAAAGTACTAAAGAAAGAAAAAGGGTTGTAACTAGTCTTTAAAATACCTGGAAATAATTTGTGTCTTTATAGAGTACCAGAAATATCAACTCCGACAACGTTATGGTGATTATATTCTTAATTTATTTCAGATGTCGACTCGTCAACCCAGAAATTAGCAGTGCTACGATAATATTTATCGTAATTTTTTTTAAAAGCTACTTTATTCATAAACAGTCAAAAAAATTTAATTTCCAAGCCATATAGGAAGTTTGTTGCGATTGAAACATATTAAATAATCAATATATGATACAAATTCTTTGTAGTCTTGTTAAAAGAGAATCATGTAAATATTGAAGTGATGATTTGTATCAGAGCTCCCCTCCTCCATCTCTATGTTTCTATTTGCCCAGTCAGCTCGCCCAAAAATAATGTAATGCACTCATCTTATTAGATATTTATCTGCAACTTCCATCGTTTTTTACTTTAATAATTAATAATTCATCCTCCTCATTAAATTTTTATCGAATAAGATCTGAATAATTAGGTATGCGCATAGCATTTTTACGACGCTTAATTCTTACAGAAAATAATAATTTAAAAAAAATATATTTGTTTCTGTGGTGGCATCAAGAATCGAAACAGAAACTTAAAACAATTAATGAGGGAAAGAACAGGAGAGGGAAAAAAAATGAGAAAAAGGCGAACATTGGTTGAGAGTGAAAAGAAAGACATCATTTGGCCCTCCTTCAAACCGAGTCTGTTCTGACTGCAGCTCAAGTGCCTTTAAATTTAAACGAAGATAAGTGCTGTTTCATACAAACCACTAGTACGTGGACAAGTCGTTGCCTTCATGGGCTGCTTGCCAAGTAATCGCGATTTGTATTTTTATTGTTAGTTGATTCCTTTCCTATCTTAATGTTATATTTTTACTACTTTGTAAATTCATTGATCATTTCACTTTCTAGTTGGAAAAGTAAGCAAATTAGGTGAAAAACGGAACTGTAATATTTAAAAATAATTTTAAAGGGTGGTGCAGCTCTGCCGCCCTAATGGATAAGCCGTCACGGATGCTGCAAAAACGAAATGCTGATTAAAGTAATTAACAAAATTTAATTTATTGCTTTTATATATTTGATGATGCAAATGTGTAACAATCTATCTGTAATAAGTTTCAGACTATAGATAGTAATATGCAAAAATCCATTTTCGAACTATTTGTGATTCTAAAGGTATTTAAACTATGACTTTCAGATTAATAATATATTCATGATATTGTAGTTTTTCCGATAAACAGAAATATCTTTTGTTTTTAACTTAAAATTTTAACTAAGAGTAAAGAAGAAATGTCTTAAATATTAATGAACCCATGAAGCAACTTCTTACCAAAATTACTTTTTTCTTTATTTAAGTAAAGGAAAAGAAATCTTCATTCTAGATCATGTTTATAAAGGAATGTTCCTCTGATAAGAATAGCATATGAAATTGACAATCTAAAATGTAGTAAGTTGGTCTTAATATAGTAAACGTTTATATATATATATAGATTGGAAAGGTAGTTACATAGTTTTGTTATTTTAAAGTTGAAATCATCCCTTTTATCGTATATACCAACTATTGTTTTATCATTAGCAATTTCGATTTTTAAATCCAGAAAGGTAGCCTCACTATATCTAAACTCTAAAATTTTCAAAAATCTAATTTTCTCACAAGTTAACAGGATCAAAAGGGTTTGCAATAATAAAAATTCCTATATTGAAGCATCAAACAACCTCCTTAAAAATTTAATTAAAATTGAATTTCCTAGAAATTACTGTAATGTCAATTTTTTAATTAAACAAGGTATGGTTTGGGATTAATCCTTTGGCTTAAATAAAATAGAACTTTCCTTGCATATTAGATCACTCAATAGATGGCGCTGGGAGCCTACATTTGTTTACATAATTTATCGTTAGTTTATTAAAAAGCGCGAATCACAATCGATAGCTTAAAATTTCCTTGACTGTTGATGGTATGTTCTGGCCTTTTCGTTTTTAATTTTAGTGCTATTTTTTGTTTTTATTGTTATTTTTGTTATTGTATTTTTACTTTGTAGTGGTTATTTTCTTCTAATTTGTTGTTTTGTATTTCCTTTCTGTTAAAATGGTATATCTCTTGGGCATAATTTCAGGGGATTTTCGGGTCACGAGGAATCATTATTAGACAAATGTCTGCATTTCCTCACAGAAAAAATCCCTTTCTTTGAGTCCCTGCCTGAGGGTGACCCTTGAAAAAGACTTCAGGCCGGATTCTTTTTTATATTTTTTATAATTTTTTTAGTTTAATTTTTATTTGATTTTCCTATTAACTTGATTCTAATACTTTTGTTTCAATTCATCTGTGTTTTAGAAGTAGCTGCAATTGCGCTCTCTAAATACTATGAAGTTCTTTTTTGGTTTTAGTTTAAATAGGTTATAAATTTTAGTTGCGATTTCGAAACTGTTTTGTTTCGTTTTCATTTTAGTTTCGTTTTCAAACTATTTCTTACTTTAGATTGGTTATATATATATAAGATAGATAATTTATTTTTCTTTTCAAAACCAATGACTGAAAAATAGAAAACTTATGCCAGTTAAATTACTTATAATCTACTATATCAAATATGCAATTAAAAGTAATTTTAAGCGTACATTCGTTCTCAAAAATCATACTGCTTACAAAGAGAATAACTTGTTCCGAATTAACAAATTATTCTTGCTGCTTTATTGATCGCACTTTACCAGAAAGGGATTTAAAAGAACAAGAATTTAATCTTCATTTGACAAATGTTTTGGGGTTATTGTCAACAAATATTTTCCCCTTTAACTATGCAGTATGCGCACAATGAAAATGAAGGTATAAGCATAAAACTTAACAGAAACCTCGTTACGGTACAATAAATATCAAGCAAACGCCTTATTCCTTGCTGTTGGCTACAATATACTATTGTTGCACCACCTATAAATCATACTTGTCAGATAATGACGACTTTCGGCTTGTATGAAAGAGTTCCGTTTAGATAAGTTTATTAAACTTTTACTGGATTGTAAATGGAAGGCCGAGATAAATTTTAAAAAATTCACTGATTATCTATGGTCTCGTTTCAACTCATCAAAAATTGACTCACCATTCATGTTTGAAAGATTTTGATCTGATCTGTAATTGGATGATTATTATGATGTGACATCACTTCTTACTCTTTCTGAGTAGTCACACAATTAAGTTGGCGAAGAAAATTTAACTTTTGATTCGTGAGCACGAATTAACTACATTCAAATATACATTTTAAATGTACATCGCCTTAAAGAAAAAGTACATGACATTACTGCAGAGTGTAAGACCATACGAATTTAAATGGCAATGCGAAGTTACGTTTGGCATGTATGATCATATTAAATTAGTAATGATTACTTTATCACTGAATCGTTAACATGAAGCTAACATGTTTTTAAGTATATTTTTTATTTATTTGTATTTGAATAAAGCAATTAAATTATAAATATGTATATTGGAATTGTTTGATGAAATATATTTATAATTTATGGTTCATATTTTTTCATAAAATAAATGTTATAAACAGGGCAGTTGATGAATCATCGTTTATAATTAAAGATAGATTCCCCATCAAAGAAAAGAATAAGAAGAAAGAAATTCAACGCTGTAAATTCAGTAAATCACAACGCTGCAAATGTTATTGCAAATACATATAAAGCATTAGTAAATATAAAAAAAAATCCATTATGCAGCATGCTTCCTTCTTCGATGAATAAATTTTTGGAAAATATATGCGATTCTTAACATTCTTTTCGAACTTTGTTAAAGTCACCTATTAATTTCAAATTCAAATAAAACCCATATTATAATTTACAATTTTTTTTTCAAGATTCATAAATCTGATGATAAGTCATGAAAAATAACCTACATTTCAATCGAAAATTATTATTCCATTTGAACCGTACTTCATATAATTTTTGAGCCGAGTTGTAGCCGAAGAGGGAGAAGAGACTTGTATTTTTAAACTTTGCTTTTAGGTATCTAGGTATTTTTTTTAAAAAAATTCGCTTAGCTTGGCAAATTTTTATCAAATTTTTTAAATATCAAATGAATATTGCTTTATAATTTGGTATGCTTGCATAATAGTTCATTTAAATAATTCAAGAGAACATATGACGTTGTCATTAGTCTGAACGCTGTTGTTGCTTATCTCCCAACAACAGCGTTCAGAATTCCAATTCAAACCAAATCCAAGAGATAGGGAACAGAGAGGTGCAGTAGTTTTTGAGGATAAGGACCCCTGAGCACCCGAGGGCAGAAGTTCGACTTTAGCTCATATGAAGATGACACTCACACAATCGCTTGCACAAGCCATTTTTACAGGAAGGCTCTTTCATACACCTCACAGATAGAGCACAAGATAGATAACAACCATGCTCGAACGAGGACTCGAACCTGAGATCACGGGGAAGACGATCTATCCCTAGGCCAGGAAGCTGGCAGTCTGTACGTTCTTAAAGCTAGTGTGAAAAATTCCGACTGGTGACTTTCCCAGCTTTCTTTATCTTACCATATTTATCACTTTCAACTCATTGACTACCAAGTAAATCGTCTATGAGTCACATGTCTTTCTAAATAGATGACCTCCTTTTATATTATAATTTAAAAGACAGAAAGAGATTACATAGATGATATGGAATCACAGGTTTGAGTCATAATCGCGAACGTTTTAATTCTGTTTCACTAAGAATATTTTTTTTTTCAGTCGGAGCTGGATCCGCTGGCGCCGTGGTGGCCAACCGACTTTCTGAAAATCCTGACATTCGAGTTCTACTCCTGGAAGCTGGAGGAGCACCGAAGTTGAAAAGTGAAGTACCTATCCTAGCTGCACAGTTGCAGATGACCAGGAATGATTGGGGGTATCTCACTGTACCGCAGAAGCACTCCTGCTTCGGCCTCATAAACAGAGTGAGTGTGGTAGAGTATTTTCAAAGAAGATCTTCTGATAAATGGATAAAATATGAAAGCAACACTGGCAATTATTTACCAACTGTTTACAGAGCCTTCTAGTAATGCTATAACTACAGAATTTTATATGAATATTTAATATATTTACTTTTTAAGGCTGCCATACTAATCCTAAGCTGCGAGATGAATTTTGCAAAAGTCACTAGAAGTGTTGTAAAAGATTCGACAGTTAGAATTAGATCACACGAATTTGGTGCATAATTACTTCTTGGGGAATAGTTGCTCGCTGCTATAATGTTTCCTAATTTTAATCATAAATTAATTTAGGTTTAATAGACCCTTCAAAAAATTTAAAACATCAACATCAGGGCTTATTATTGCACAAACAATCTTTTTATGCCATTTAAAATTTTTGAAAAATCGCTTTTCGGTGGTGCCAGTTTTATTTTTATGCGAGTTTTTAGTTTTTATGAACATTTTTACTTCAATTTTAATTACAGTTTTTAATAATCATTTTATTGCTGCATTCTTTCTCAAATTGTTCGATGTAAAAAACATTACGGGCAAATTGCAATGATTGATATAATAAAATCCAATAGAGCCAAGAGAGACAAATCAGGTCTGAAGTATCACCATATTGCAATTTTCGCATTAAAGGTTATAAATTCTTTTTTGTCTAAGTAATTCCAAGTATTCTAGAGTTAGTCTAGTTATATTAACTTCCCATTTTAAAGCAACACTAGAGCTATTTTTTTTGTTGGACCTCGTAAGTTTGAACTCGGTCAGATAACGAGGTGGCATGCCCTCTCCAACACCACACCAGCGGAAGGACGTTTGACACCGACGGATTTAACGTGCACCAGACCAGCTTACAAGACGGGTCTTTTGCGGAAATCGTTTCTCGAATCTGAAACTCTCCGGTTCCGAAGTTGAGGCCTTACAATCAGGCCACCGTGGCCCTCATTAATATGAGAAGAATAGGCGGCTTGCGGTTTCGAAATACTCAAATTTTAGTGGAGTTGAAAAAACTGGGAAAGGACGTATCTTAAAGATGGATATCTTGAATTATATTTTTAATATGGCAAATGTACTTTTCTTTTATTGATTTTCTCAAAGATTTATTATTAAGTGATCATTTTTTTTTATTTCCAAGGCGAATTTTGATTTTAAGCAATGCCTTCAAAGCTAAGCAACTACTCTGCAAGATTATTCAGATTTCTTTGCAACTCCATCTTCTTGCTTAGAAGCCTATTACATACTTCTAGTTATATATAAAATCAATTATATTGCAGTCAATGTGGGACAGAGTTACATATTTACTATGTGTTAATTAAGAAGTTAATATCTGTAGAGATTGTTTAAACATATACTCGCTATGCAAAAGCATTGGAAATTTAATAGCGGTCACCAAATAATTATGTCCGATTGGGCATCGGTAAGTCTATAGTCTTTCTAGAAAGCTACTAGCGTTGTGCAAAACAATTGTCTAGACATATGGAAATCGTAGAATACCAATAACAGTATCAAAGCTGATGATTTGATTGAAACGGTCTACTGTTTAAATATCTGCCGAATAATTCAAAGCAATCTTTGACGAATTTTTGTTGGAACTGATGTTGCTGTATAATATCCTACGATGAGGATTTAATTCCAAAAAAGGAGCAATTTCGTGACATTAGCTGCTAAAATGTTTTAAAGAGTCTTGAAAATATAGGCGACTATCCGATTCAGGCACAGATCTCGTACTGCTTTAATTATTCTACTGCTTCATCATCTCTGGAAGACAAGCTATACAAAACGTTGGAGACTTCACCGTAGAATTATAAACATTTCAATCTGGTGCCAAAGTAGTAGTGACTCCAGTTAAATTATTGTATCTTGTAAAGTGAATATAAAATATGTTTTGCTATAAGATTAAAATTCCATGCCAATATATGATTCACTTAATGTAAAATTTAACCTCTTTCTTGACAGCAAATGCCCTGGCCTCGTGGCAAAGTCCTGGGAGGATCGAGTATCCTAAACTACATGTTGTATGTGCGAGGCAATCGAAGGGATTATGACCAATGGGCCAGAAATGGAGCTGACGGCTGGAGTTGGAAAGAAGTTTATCCCTATTTTTTGAAGTCCGAGGATAATCAAGATCCTCATACAGCTTTCAATGGTGCGTAGCCAAAATACAAACTGTGAAATAACAGCAATAGTAGAATAGGAATTGTGACTATAAAATTTTATTGATAAACATTAACTTAAAATTTCTCAGAAATTTATTTTAATTAAAGTTCCAGTCATAATAGATTCTTAAAAGCTAGTCTCAGTCAGAATTAGTATTATAAATTCAGATTAGGTTATATTAAGTTCAGAGTTAACATAATAGATTTAATATAAGTAGCATGCAATATAAATGATTGATTTCAGTTGTTGAAAGTACATAGCATATTAATTATTTTTTTTATCTGGTTGTGTTCACTTTCCAGGATATCACGGCACCGGCGGTTACTTAACTGTAAATACACCTCCTTTCGTCACTCCTCTTGGATATGCATTCGAACAATCAGCCCTCTTCATGGGATATTCTGTAAACGACATAAATGGAGTTCGCCAAACTGGTAAGTGCTATTTTTAATGGAAATATTTAAAAGTAATTTTGTTTCAATAAGAATTAATGTAGATTTATTTCTTTTTTCTTTGGCAAAACGAGTTTTTCGAAAACCTAAAACATTTTTAATTTTGTACTCCAAAATTAGGATTTAATATCGTGGAAACATTGAATTTAAAATTTAGTTATGTTATATAATGCTTAATTTATATAACTTACGGTTAAAACTTCAGAAGCTATGTAACACTCGCTCAGTAAAAAAACGTATAAAATGAGTTAAATAGGAAATTCAAAATTCTGCATACTTGAAATACATGAAAAGGGAGAGAGCAGTTATAATTTTTTTTCATTATTTGCGCGAAAAACTTTCCTATTCGCTCACATGTTTCTGTATATTCATTGGGCATTGGTAATATGTGTAATACTGATAATATGCTGATAGATAATATGTTTTAAAATGATTAATAAATCTTTAAATATCCAAAATTTGCATCAAGAAAACGATGCTTGAAGCTTTAGATTTAATTTTCGAACTATTTTATGAACAAGCCACTGACAATCATTATGATATATCAACAGGTGCTACGATTCCTCAAGGAACTATCAGAAGAGGTTCTCGCTGCAGTACTGCCAAAGCGTTTCTGTCTTCTGCTGGCAAAAGACCTAATTTGGATATTGTCATAAATGCTTTTGTCACAAAGGTAAATTATTTTCAAAATAATACGATAAATTCTAAAAATGGGTTCTTTCTTGTATTGTTAGAAAGATATTTGTTTTCCGGTTTCATTATACATATATGAGTATAATTGAATTCTTGGCTTTCTAGGCGAGTAATGGATATTTTAAAGATATTTATAGTTTCTCCCAGTATAAGGAGTCTTCCAGACTTTTTCTCGTGTTGTTTCTAATAAAGGTGCTATATTTTCTCCACTCGCATAAAAATTGAGTACTTAGGGCAAGATCGTGAATGGTACGAGTGTTCAAATTTTTATTTTCAGAGTCCTACACATGAGATTTTGTGGCTTACAGAATAAATTTAATATGGATTTTGAAAGCCATTTTTTAAATCGATTGAAATTAAAAGTTGATACACAGTGACAATTCGGTAACAAAGTCGCAGACAAAATTTTATTTATCTAAGACATTGCATTTTTGAGTTACTGCGTTTCTATGCATGCGAATATACAGATGTACAGATTTATTTCAAAATTAACTACGAATCGGCACTTTAAATATTAAATCAGTATACCAAATTATATTTATATGTATCTCTGCTTTTTTGTAGTTACTGCTTTTATAGTTGTACAGCGTTTTGTTGTAAAGTTGCAAAAATTACCATAATATTTTCGGAAGTTATTAGGCAAGAGTTTCAAAATTTTCTTTAATTATTTAATTAAATTTTCAACAATCTCTCCGAGGTGCAGCTTTTGAATTACATATAGTTAAAATTTGATAACTCCAGATCTAACAGTCTGTCATGTAGAACGTCAACACACACACACACACACACACACACACACACACACACACACACACACACACACACACACACACACACACACACACACACACACACACACACACACACACACACACACACACACACAGTTAGATATCTTTATTATTAAAGGAAACAAGTTGCAACACTGAAAATTGTTACTTTCTACTAGATTTATTATTTTACAGTAAATCTTATTTCAATATATTCACGACTTTTTCTTAAAAACTCCATCTGCCTTTCAATTTTTTTAGATCCTTATTGATTCCGACAGACGTGCTCGAGGTGTTTTATATGATAAAGATGGGCACGCCTTCGAAGCCCTGGCAAGGCGAGAAGTCATTGTTTCTGCTGGTTCCGTGAATACACCTCAACTCCTCATGCTCTCCGGTATCGGACCCAAGAAGCAGTTGAAGAAATTCGGTGTATGTATAATACAACTACCATATGAAATATGCGAATGAATGACAGTTATATTGTTATTGAATGAAGGAATTGAAATTATAATTTGTTACTTTAGTATAAAGTAGAGGACAAATATCATGTATTTTTATTGATCTAAAAACGAGAAAATTTGATTTCAAGATTATGAAGGTATCAAATATGCCGTTTTAAAATTTCATTCTGCCTTATCGTTTTATCTTAATTTTATTTATTCAAAACTTCATTATCTGATCAATAACTAGGACGCTATGCTTTAATGCTGTATTAGCGAAAATATTGAAAACATATCTATAGTCAGAACTTCAAACGTTTATCAGGAAAAGTAGTTCAAAGATTTTTTTTTATTGCTTTGAAATATATTTATACAATTCTCAAGATCACCGCATGCAACTTAATTCCCCCCTTTTTTTACGATCAATTAATGCTTCAACGAACAATTTTTTTCCTAACGTGCGATTACAAAGAAACATTTTGCAAATTGTACAGATTTTTCAATTCTAATAAGAATAATCAATGTAAAATTAAATAAGCTTTAATGTAATTAAAATTACTATGTAGGAAGAAAACTCAATGTTAGGACGGACTTTCCGTTCATTCCTTTTCTTGTACTGCACTAAAGCAAGAGCTATTGAAATTTTAGGATCCAATCCTTGAAAACAGCCAAAATCTATAACGACCCACTGCGTTCACGGAGTAGAAAATTTTTTGAAAAACCAACAATTCACTGCCTTTTCAAAAGTGCTTTACGGATCATTTGTTAAAAAAATTTTTTTTAATATAATTCTAAGTCACGTCACTTTTTTTTCAAACTGTGGAAAGATCCATATGCCTTCAAGAATTTACCACAAATCCTCAAAAACTGACTCATGATATAGATTTTAAGCGCTCATGTCCTAGAGTATTAGTCTATACCAGTTATTGATAATCTAGAAAAATTGCAAAGCATTCTGAAGCCAAAGTTCAGACAAATTAGATGAATACCATTATAGCAAATACAATGAGTGAATTCAATAGATTGTATTAATGAAAATAGACCATTTATTTCATACTTAAGGATTTTCTGCTTTCACTTATAGATTCCTGTGATTGCTGATTTGCCTGTAGGAGAGAATCTCCAAGACCATGTTGGATCAGCTGGTATTCATTTTGTCATAGATGATCCAATTTCTTTGCTGCCGAATAGAATCTTGTCTGTCAAGAATTTTCTCAAATTCATTACGATGGGAAAAGGTACCATTTTATTTAGGGATAACTCCATGATTTGTAACATTGTAAACGTTTTTCTTAACTGTATACTTTGCTGTTAAAAAATTTGATAACTTAAAAAACATTTTCACAGAAATGTATGTGAACCATAAAATAAGTTCTGCTTAATTAGTTTGTTTACCAAAGAATCTATCAGAACTGTAAGCATCAAAACTGATGTAGCCTGGTTTATCATCTTTCTTTCTCTTTCTAGTATTTCTGAATTTGATTGAATTAACACGTATAAACATACAAGTCAAGATTTGTGACAATAGTAAAGAATATTTTATTTGAAATATAAGTTTAAGGAAAAATATGCATTGAACTTAAAGAACTTTTCAACAATACTTTGAGACTTTGAACAAAAAATTATATAAAAATAAATCGTATTGAAAAACTATAACAAAGTAAGAAATACTAAAATATACTCATTCAGGAAATTTAGCCATAAGCTGTCAACTGAATTTCGAAATATATTATAAAGAAAATGTCGATAACAATTTTTTGAATAAGTTATTATTCTATTTCATGTTAGCTGCTAGTTATTAGATATTTGCTTAGTGAATAATATTCTAAAAATTGTGTTATCTTAATCTTGTAAATTTCTAATAGCATTGGATAGAAATCACCTATTGTCAGTTATTCTTGTTATTAAATAAAATTTAATGATATTTCCTTCTGCAAAATTATTTTTTTACACAACTCAAAAACCATATACTTGTAAACTAGTTGTAAAGTATCTTTAATTAAAACAATCAGCAAATAATAATATAAATTTGCTAAAAATAAATGACATCAGAAGGTATGCTCTGATCCTCAAAAGCCATTAGTAATAATTTTGTCAGTTACATCATATGGATAAAAGATTTCTTTAAAAATGCATTGGAAAACTAACGGGAGTGGTTCTCCCAGAAATTTTCACGCATGCGCTTTAGAAAAGTGTTATTTCTCTTCTCCCGAATGAATATTGTGGTTCTTAAGCAATTGTCGTCCATTAGCACTTAGCTCTTTATTATCCCACAAATGATCATTTTGTTCATTGTAGTACAATAAAGAAAACCGAAAATAGAAACCAGGCATATAACTATGATTTTAATAACAAGATCACATGCAATATTGTATGTAAATAGGTAATTGCATTTTAGAGTTATTGCATAGGCAAATATTCCGATTGACAGACAGTCAATCTCTTGACAGATTTCAAACGAAATTTGAAAATAACCTGCTCTTTAGATGCCAAAACTGTGTGCCAAATATTACTTATCCTGATTTTCATGTTTTGAAGGTATTATTTTAAAAATAGTTGAGCAAACACAAAATCTATTGCCCGAACTTCCTTATTTTTAGTCTTAAATCTGTGACGACTTTGATAAGAGGTTCATTGCTTTTATTACACAAAAATTGGTCTTTTTAGTTCTTGCCGATTTCTGTGTTTTTATCTATATCTATCGACTATCTCTATTTTATTTATCTCTATTGACTGAGACCTGCATTTAGATGCTTTAGTAGTCTAGAATATTTCCATAATATCTCGGATATTTTGGAGATGATATCTCATCGCTTCATTTTCAAAGTCATTAGCTATGATTATTTGAATGCCTACCCCCCAGGAATACTTCCGATTGATCTCATTCTAAGCACGGACAGGCAGACAAAGCTCTTGTTAATGAATTCTTGTTTCAGGGACAATAAGATTTGTTTATTGTTTCAAATTTTATTTTTAAATGATTTAGGGTTTTCTTATTATTCACTTTCAGCTTGATTTCAATTCTTTTATTATTATTAATTCGCTTTCTTATTTAATATTTCCGATAGCATTATTAACAGTTTCAACTTCTTCATTAATATTTCATAATTAAATATTGAATTTTGTTTATGGCATCTTTAAATATTTCATAGTTCTGTCTTGTCATTTAAATTTGTTTGCAGTACTTTGTTATGAATCATAAATCTTTAATTTTGATCCTAAATATTAATATCTCGTTACTGATAGTATTATTTTAAGCTTGGTATAAATCCAATTGTTTAATGATACGGATAATTTTCTAAAAATCTGAAGGATGAAAAAATGATTCTTTGCTTTATTACGCATTATCTTCTTAGCTATATTTTATTTTCAATTTGGATTTTAAAATAACTGAAAATTTTTGTAATTTTATCTCTAGCTTCTTCTTTAACATCTTTTTAAGATTAATTATATTCATAAACTTCTCGCTAATATTACATTTTTCCAATACTAGCTTTTATTATCGTTTTCTAACAAAAAAATCAATAGTAAAATCTAAAAACTATATCACAAAAGTACACAAACGTATAAAAGAGTATACGCTTAAATATTTTTATAGTTATATTGCAAGAACTATAGCTGAACATAAAATAAAAATATAAAATCTTAAAATGCACATTCAACATGGAAACGATTGTTAAAACGAAAAACTTACAGTCTTGATCCAGCATAGATTCAAAGAAAAATTAAGCTCCAATTATAAACAATGGTAAATAACCAGCGATAAACCAATTTAACTAACTGTCTGGTAGCAACTACGGTTCTAAAATGGTGTTCATATGAGACCAACTATTGCGCGCAACTGCCAGGCCTACTTCAGGAAGATCACGTGACCACAATGGAAGAATGGCAAATAGTTGTCCCGATGAGACAACCATTTGTCATTGTCGTCATGTGATCTTCCTGAAGTAGAAGTGGCATCTCATTGCGTGCATGTGAACACTGCTTAAATATGGCAGCATTATCCAGTGATATGACGTGTCTTGGAGGCGATTCACTTACGTTTCCAACATGGCGGAGTAAACAACTTACGTTCCACAGATTTGGCTGGCGTTAACGTCGAAGCAAAACCAGAAAATCATATTCATAACTCGCGTTTCACAAGCATGGTTTGCATATTTAAAGATATTGATATCAATTCACAAAATAATATAGTATTATAGGTATTCATCCTCTTCATTGATATTCTCCTGGCTCTTCGCTGATGATATAATACTTTTTCAAAGCTCAGTTAATTTAAAGTTTTTTTAAAAATTTCTTCAGTTTGATGTCTCAGGTATGTCAAGAAAGATTTTAAAACATGTCCACGCAATAATAATGAATTTTCAACACAAATCTACATTATCAAAGTTTAATTCTGGGAGCCCGGGAAACGAGATCGCAAATTCAAGCCAAGATTTTATTCTCTATCAATTACAGAAAATGATTGTAATTTTTGATAGCTTGTAGCATCGTGTGGCGAAACTTCGATTTGAGGTTTTTATGCCAATTGTGCTAGATGTTATTGGTAGATACTGTTCGTTTTAATATCCTGAGATTACCACCTTTCGACGATTCTATCTTACCAAGGGGTGAGACCCGGAAGGATGAGCACATTTCCGGAATTCTTTCGTCATACTTTGACCTTGATTTCCGTCGTTTTAGATACTTTTTCGTTCAATTTTTTTTTCAAGTGTATGCGAGTGTTGTGGCGCTTATGACTGTGTTATTTTATTTGAATTCAAAATACATTTATTTTATTAACGCGAGTAATCCACGTTTACTTTATTGTTAAATGTAAACATCTTTCATCCCTCCTTTCACTCCTATTTTGGGGAATTAAACCTATCCCAACGCCTGCGTAAAAGAGAGGAGGGTTTTAGAATCCGTTGGTAAACAAATATTGGCTACGGTTGTGGGTCTTTTATACACTGAGCCAAGGGAAGTTTCGAATCTAACTAGTCATTTGTGTGGAAACACAGTTACATACACAAAGTTATTCTACAACCAGTAATTAAATAAATAATCAATTTAAATTTAATTTTTTGAATCAACAAATTAGAAATAAGTAATGCCTAAGCTGTAACTTCTTCCAATATTACCCGGGCAACTCAAACCTTAGAATGTTTTTGCTGAAATTTAATTGGATCAAACTCTGACCAAACTGTGCAACAGAAATACTAATTTTTACAACTGACGGATTATTTGAACTCAGTTTGTTTGAGTCAGGAGCGACGGTTTTATCATGTATCAGCTCACTTAGCGACGGCTTTATCATGTCTCTGTATTTTCATTTATACTTTCACTGTAACTTTGAACACCTGATAGAACTCTTTTTATCCATAAATATGTTCATTTAAGTATTTAATTATACTTGTTTCTCTCTACATATGGAGGCCACGGTAGCCTGGTGGCAAAGTCTCGGCTTCGAAACCGGAAGGTTTCAGATTCAAGACCCAATTCCACTGAAGAACAGCCGTGTAGCGGTTCTGGTACACGCTAAATCAGTCGGGGGCAAACGTCCTCCTGCTGGTGAGGTGTGGAAGCTTGGAGATAAGGGTGCCAGCCCAGGTGTCGTCTATGTCATCTGATCACGGTTCAAAATTAAGAAGTCTGTCCCAAAATAGTCCTAGTGTTGCTTTAAAAACGAGACGTTAATATAACTAAACTAACCATCTAAATATGATAAAATTAAAAACTATTATTTCAGTTAAGCTGAATTCTGAACAGGAAATGAAATATCCTCAAGGTCTATTTAAAATTCTATGGAATTCTTTTCACAGAAAATGAGTGTTAATAAAATTTGGATTAAGCTATATATTTATTTCAAATAATATTTCCCTTCAACCCTACATAGGTCCACTCACCGTCCTCGGAGGCTGCGAAGGTCTGGCCTTTGTAAATACTCCTTTCGCCAACCACACGGACGATTGGCCGGATATCGAGATCCATTTCATATCCAGCTCCCCCTCATCTGATGAAGGAGTGTCCATCAGGAAAGTGATGGGCCTTACTGATGAAGTAAGAAATCAATATTGACATATCTCTGGAATTCTTGGTATCGATATTAACATGTTCAATGGCACGATTCTCTTCTCCAAATCGGATTATCAATCTAATTAGATGATCCCTTCCCTTCTTTGCTGTCTCTTATATATAACAGAGGAAATGTTATCAGTTTAGATAGTAAGTGTGCACTAATTAGAGGACATTTGTGAACCACAGGCAAATCATGCAATGGTCAATGTGTTAATGCCTTTTAAGTCTAAGGTCATGTGATAAGGATTGATGCATCAAATGACAGAACTCTTGATACTGAAAGTGAAATTATTTGAAGCAACAGATTTTTAAACTACATAGGCACAGTGAATTATTTTAGGTGTCTCTTGAATTTTTCCACGAATCGAAATGTATGATCTTTCATTGTTTATAACGACAGAAAAATTTATATTTTTTTAATCTATGTTATTTATTTTCTGTTTGATTTAATTTATTAGATATCAAAAAATTCTAAATCATACGGAGCTATTTCATAATATGAATCCTCTATCGAATTATCAGGGCGCTTAATCTGGTAATTCTGTTTTCCATGGTTAATTGTTGCATTAACATGAAAATGTCAGATCAATGATCATGTGGTGCGTTATCCATAGTAAGTGAAATCGAAATTCAAACTACTAAACGAGACTCGTTGAATATAATTTTTAAATGGATAATTGGACATTGTTAAATATTTAGAAACGAAATATCCCAGAAACAGCAAATTTATAGATTTCGGATTTACTATTACAAATGCACCAAGGCAAGGACAAATTTTCAAATAGGCAGAGAAGGTAACTACGTAGAAACTGCCAAACTTTAAGATGTCTAGAAAGTTTTTATTGATATTTTCAGTGTTGTCTAGTTTTGTGTATTGATTTTATTTATAAAAACTTATGTTCTTGAACTTATTAAGACTAAAATCAAGTATCTTCAAAATTAAAAAAACATTATTCCAAGGAATTTTTTTCTTTATGATTTAAAATACGCTTACAGATCAATTTGGATGATTTTTTTCGCATTTAGCTGACTCACTAGCAAATGAACAATTATATCAACAATATATCGATATTGTTACAGGAATTTCGTTATTTTTATCATTTTGTTTAAAACTACTTTCTATTTTAATTTTTTTTTATCCGTGGATTCTTGAACTTATTCTCTTAAAGGCAACATACAATTAAACTTTTTATTATTTCAGTTATCCAGAATATTCTTAAAAATTGCCTATTTAGATTTTGCTTCATCAAAATTAGAATGTAATTAGGAGAAATTCAAATAATAAGTATTATATAATAGGTGCACCTTTTCTATCTTTTAGACGAGCAGGGTTTTTACCTTATTATTAATGCAGCTTCAATAAAATTCATTAACAGAATGAATTATACCAAACGAATGCTGTTCCTTTGAATAAATATATTATATTAAATATTCATGTCATATTTTTATAGTATAAATAACGATGCATAGAACATCGGAGCAGAAAAACAAAGTGTGTAATCATAGTTTAAGATTTCGTCTCGTCTCTAGTCTTTGTTCAAGTTTCATTTCTGGCAATTAATGTTGTTTGCTTGCAGTGTCCTATGATGGATATAGTTTGACGATTAGGAAGATGTCATATGATAGGAAGAAGTTCGTACTGTTCTGAACATGGAGATTAAATTTAAATCAATAGAAAGTACATAGTTGTGGAACTTTGAGAAATTTACTAATTCCCGCTTTATGTGTAAAGTTCTTGCAATTTACTCTTCTGTCTTAAATCAACGGTAATCTGTTGCACAACAATTTACTTAAAATATATTACTTGATTTAGGAAAATATACTGTATTAAATATTTTTTTATCTCTATTCCCAAACAGCTATCTTTCAGAATCTGTTTTAGACTTTTTTTTTCTTGTAAAACGACACATGTTTGTGATTTCAGTGTGTCAACGAAATGTAGGTAGTAGAATTGTGTATTTAGTACATGAACAAAATTGAAACTGTACATATTTCAAAAACAATGCGTTTCCATTATGAACCAATAGATGGCTCTAGATGCGAGCGCTGATTGTTGCTTTTATTTTACAAAGGCATCTAGATAAACAAAGTTTGAATTGGAAAATTTCTATAGGAGAACTTTTTTCGGATGAAGTGGATATGGAGAGAATATTTTTGTAAAACAAATTCTGTAAATGGAAATAAAGCTATAAATATTTTTGAAATGAGAAATTAAAGAAATATGGCGATTTTAGTCATTGGGGGTAAAATTCTCAACATTTATCGTTCTAGTTAGGACAATATCAAAGCACCAACTATATGATTTTTAGAAATATTATAAAGAAATGCCGCAACCTTTATTTCATTTTTACCATAAACTGTTAAATTACCTAAAAATTCTTCAAAACTGGCCCAAATGTATGATGCAAATATGCATTGCTTTGCAAAATAAAGTTCATTATTTAAAGTTCTAAGATTGTTCAGGAAAGAAAAAAAATCATATTCAATTATTAGAAATGGAGTGAAATACATGCAATTGAAACTGTCTCAAAGTTTACGACCTTAATTACTTTATTAAAAGATGAAGAAAATATATTTAAAAATTTTTGTTAGGTAACAATGAAACCCATAAAACGTTTTGGATAATATTATGCGATTCTTTAAATTTTTAAAACAACCAGGTGCTTTTAACCAAAATTATTTATTTTCGAGATAAATACTTTAATTTCTGACAAATTATTTATTAGAAAAGAAATGACATTTTATTTTTTCTGTTACTTTTAGCGAATTCGGGCAGTTACAGATTAGTGACACGAAAAAGTAACTTCCTTGCTAACTTAACAAACACAAAATTTGTCGCAAACTTTACTAAATAATCACAATCATACAAAAATAACAAGCCAGATCTTCCTTTTTCATTTTATTTTATATTTGTTTGTAAGAAAAGCTGCAAAAGGATTTAAAAATTTCCTCATTTTTCTTTTCAATATGAAGATTTGAAACATCTCTATAATTGAATTCTTCTTTATGAAATATTTTTCTATTCTTAAGAGATAAAAATAGAATTTTAATTTCATAGAATTTTTCTGTTTAGAAAAAGAATATTATATGTATAATTTGCTGTTCCATGATTATCTCAATCGATTTCTTCACAGGACTTCAATGCAGTGTATGTGCCATACATCGGAAAGGACACTTTCACTATGTATCCTGTGCTCCTGAGGCCAAAAAGCAGAGGAAGAATATACCTTCAGTCAGCAGATCCATATGTAAAACCAAAAATTGACCCACGTTACTTCAGCAATCCATTGGACATTAAAAAATTAGTTCAAGGTATATTTGGGACTTATAAAATATATTTAATGATCTATTATCACATTTTGAATTTCAATGTTATGCTTGCCTTGCGGAGTTTTTTTTTGGGGGGGGGGGAGGTAATAATTATGTTCGGTATGAATCTTTTGAAAATGGTATAAAAATGTTTATATTTTTAAATTGTTGC
Organism: Argiope bruennichi; assembly: GCF_947563725.1. NCBI lineage: Eukaryota > Metazoa > Arthropoda > Arachnida > Araneae > Araneidae > Argiope > Argiope bruennichi. The sequence goes on along the minus strand of NC_079153.1, from coordinate 114,274,985 downwards.
ATAAAATAGTTTGAAAAAACATATGAATCAAAAATGTATCACTTAAAATCCACAAATGCTTTTAAAATTGATAGAAATATTAATTTTGAGTTAAAAGATTTATAAAGCAAAATTCTTCATATTCAGAAGTTTATCAAAAGAATTGTCCAAATTTTGACATATAATGTAAAGGATATATTGCCTAGATCTTGATTGGTTTGGTTTAGTTATCTTAACGTCCCGTTTTGAAGCAACACTAGGGCCTAGATCTTGAACTAAGAATGAAGTTGTATAAAATATTTAAACTCAAAGATTCGAATGATAAACAACACGAAATTTTCCATTATTTTGTATTAAAATTGTAAACTATTTTGTTACTGAACAGATTTGCTTTTTATGAAATTCAGTAACTACGAAATATATTGAGAAATTATACTGAAATTTAACAAAAATAATGCATTAAAATTTGATTTTATATTTTTCGTAATAAAATATTACCGAAATTTAAGATGATAATTAGAGAAAATAGCATTTACTGATTCAAAATAGTATTTAACCCTTTAAAGGGCCATTTTCTTCTAGTCATATTATGTTAAAATATTTTTAGACTTGAAATTAGAATAAGAAAAGGTATTTATTTAGCTTATTAGATAAATTTAATTTAATTAATTAATTTGGTTAATTAATAATTAAGTAACAAATCAAGACACATCATTTTGTGTGAGATAAAGAACTGATGCATCATAGTTTCTGTTTTACTAAAAAAAATTGTCAGATCTTATGCCAACCTACATAATTCATACAAGATTGATAAATTTGGTGGGAAGCATACTTCCCATGGCCCAAGAAAGGGTTAAAAGTAGATAATGCAAATATAGAACAAAAGTTATTCTCCAAAGAATAAAGAAGAAACAAAATTCAATCGGTTTCATAAAGAAAATTATTCAGAAATTAAGAAAATTGAATTTTAAAAAAATCGATATTTTCATCAAAATATTACCATTTCCAAGTAGTCATCCACATTAATAAGGAAGGTATATTTGTGATTAAAATGATCAAAGGGAAGAAAGTCAATATTTGCGATATAATTCCAAATCAAGTTAAAGTAATATGTCTTTGTATCTATTTTATATTGGTATGTCTATGCTTCGATATCAAATTGAATATTGATTATTTCTCTATAATAATCCAAATTTATTATTATTACTCTCCATTATATATGGATCTCCTTTTTATAGACTTTTCTACATTTATTTACTTCCTTTTAATTAGATTTAATCCATCCGCCGCCATGGTTTACACCTTTGATTCAGATTATTTGTCTCATTACACTTTCTTTGCTATGTCTTAATTATAATAGAGAAGGGGTTATCTAATTAAATGGTAGATATAAACTAACATGAAATCAAAATTCGACATAGAACTACAACCAAACCAAACCAAATCTATCACAAGATAACATACCGAAGTTCATTGATTTATGTCATTCTGTTTACGAGTCAATGCGTCTACATTTATGTGAAAGCAAAAACCGACAGATCCTTTGACAGATTTGGTTCAAAAGTTGATAAGAATTTATATTTGAGGCTCTAAACCTGTGTACAAATTTTATCTATCTAGCTCTTTGTAATTTTGGAATTACCGATTTCACTTCATAGAAATCTACAAGTTGGTCGCTAATCCATATATATCGAATTTTATCAGTCTAGTTTAAAGCGTTTTTATTCTCAGACAGACATAATACAAAATAAATAAATAAGATCTGAAACTTGAAAATTCATCAAAATCTCGAATTTAATTTTTTTCGATTACAATTCTTTCTTTATATGTCATATACAAGTAGGTAATAATCATAGAAGTGTTGGATTTTAATTCGATAAAGAAATCATAGTTGAGTAAAGATATGGGAAAATATTCTTTGATTCGAAGTTATTTTTCATTATGATAATAAGACATTAGCAAAGATAAAAAACAAATTGAAGCACTGAATTTGAATCTTCACTGAAGCATTATATTAAACTGTTAACTATTATCATACATTTATATTTTTGTATATTTCAGAGACTTAATAAATGACATCTACCTTTAATATTCACTGTATTAAGGCTATCGGAATCGCATCGTACATTCTGTCAAAAATGCTTAAGGTGTCAGATTTGCTTGATTTCCTGTGAATGTCATCTCTATTTAATATTTACAGCATTGCTACAATCGGGAATCACATGGCATATTTTATTAAAAAGGCATTTGACAACCTAGATGCCTTATGATCTATCGTAGTAAATGGCATTGTACATTTATTATTTACCGCATTGTGACTATCGGGCATCACATGATAAATTCTCTCAGATTCATATGCATGCAAGATGACTTATGACAGCTGATTAACAAATGCCCTAAATAAAGCAGGTAAAAGAAAATTTAGAGAATGTTGGTAATGTATTCCATGTTAATAGTTCTAGTATTAGTACTTTTGGATGGAGAACAATTTTATCTTTTCTGATGTAATACACAATATTTTGATGTCATTACGATATAGGAAAGGATATACGATATAAGATATATCATCTTCTTAAGTTTCTTGCTTATGAAATGTGTTAATAAAGAATAAAAACATTTATAGTTTCATATTTTTGACAGATATATATAGTAAATAGATGCCAAAAAGCTAAATATTATTTCAGTCCTAATTAACCCTTATGCTCATTTTGTATAGTATATCATACATACAACTTTATAAAAATATACTACCACTATAAAATAATTTTTAACTTAGTTTTATTAAACACATGACATTTCTAGACGTTTATTTATACTTCAAAAATAAAAATAGTAGTTTATCTGTCATAATTTTAAATAAGTTGTGAAAAATCTTGCCACGATAAGGGTTAAGCATCTTTCGAAATGAAAAATTATTCCAGGTATGAAGATTTGCTTGAAACTGGGACTACAACCTCCCTTTCTGAAGATGGGTTCCAGGCTCTTCGAAACTAAGTTCCCTGGATGCGAGATCTATCCGCTGTACAGCGATTTGTACTTGGAGTGTGTGGCTAGGACATACACCATCACTATTTATCATCCAGTGGGCACTTGCAAAATGGGAAGTCCGTGGGATCCAACAGCTGTCGTGGATTCTCATTTACGGTAAGCCATTTGATGAATGTTATTTTAAAAATTTCGTTAAGAACATCTTCAGCCAAATCATAATCTATTTTAATCCATTTACTGACTGGCTGATATTCTTCGTTCTTCGATTACCAAATGGCCCCTTCCTTGAAATTATTATCATTTGACACAATCCGAACTGAAATATTCTGTCAGAAGTCTTTCTCTGCAATCTCAAAATTTATCAAGTTTTTACCAATTCATATCTGAACCTCAGTTTAACCCTTTAAAGGGCCATTTTTTTCTAGTCATATTATGTTAAAATATTTTTAGGCTTGAAATTAGAATAAGAAAAGGGATTCATTTAGCTTATTAGAAAAAATTAATTTAATTAATTAATTTGGTTAATTAATAATTAAGTAACAAATCAAGACGTATCATTTTGTGTAAGATAAAGAACTGAAGCATCTAAGTTTCTGACTTACTAAAAAAAATTGTCAGAACTTATGCCAACCTACATAATTTCATACAAAGATTGATAAATTTGGTGGGAAGCACACTTTCCACGGCCCTACCAAGGGTTAAGCGAGTTCTATAGCTAGATACATTATGCTCTTTTTCTAAATGCACGAGATTTTCACAAGATCCCATTTTAGATTAAGGTTGAGGAATTGGCGTATGCAAACGAGGAATTATTTTAAAACACTAATTAGTATTGTATTGTCATTTTAAAATACTTGACAATTTATAAAAATTCATTAAAAATGTATAAATATATTAATCTAAATTATCCCTTAAGTGCATGAATTTTTATTTTAAAGAAATAAAATTTAAAATAAACCGGAAAATGGGTGTAGTTAATGGGAAAATACAAAACACTTTATTTTATCATTATTTTTTTTTTTTAATTTTCAAAAAACATATTGGTGTATTTCTACATTATCATGAACAATCACTTCTTGAGTTCTACAAATCTACTAAATATTATTTCTTACCTTTTCCTTGTTTCTATCAGAAAATAATTTTTCCTGTTTGTCTTTTATTATTTTTTATATAAATGATCGTAATTCCGAACACCCGCCGAAATGAAATTGTATTCAGATAGCATGCCAACAGTGAAAACTGTCACAGATAAAGAAATAAACTGTCAAAGATTCTAGTTGCGATCGGAAACGATAAAATAGTTTGAGTAAAATAAAAATATACTTTGCAAAGGTTGCTATATAAAAACATATAAGGTTTTGTTGTTGTTGCTAATCTGCATGGTCTGACGCAGTCAGACCAAATCCAAAATTCCGTTGACAAGAAGAAAGTCAAAAACGAGGAAGGGAGAAGAATAAATTTCTCCCCAATGAAATCCTAAACAGTCCAGAATATGTTCAGCAGAGGCCTGATGCTGGCAGCATTTCGGGCAAAGAGGGTAAAATTTTTCACCCTGAGAAAAGAAAAGACATTTAAGGTGGCAACTGGCAAGGCGCGACAGGCAAGTGTTGGTTTTTCTATCACAAGGAAGATTTAAGGACTGCCCCGGCTTATTGGCTCTATACCAATCATGAATAGGGGGAACCATCCAATTCTTCTTATTTAGGAATTTCGCCTGAGAGAACAGTTCTAAGTATGTGAGCTCAGCAGAAGATGAAGTCGCTAGGCTGCTTCCTTTCATTGCAAGCCTGTCTGCTATTTCGTTACCAAGTAGATCCACATGAGATGGGATCCACTGGAAATGAATATCATGTTGAAGTGAAATCAGCTTCAACTTCTGAAGAATAGACAAACTTGCTTTATCTCCAACATAGGTCCAATTGTTAAGGTGTTCCATTGAGCTGCGGCTATCAGTAAGAATCCAAAGGTTCTTATAATTATTTTCGTGTAAAATTTTCTTAAGTCCCTCATCGATTGCTAGAAGTTCGCTTCTAAAAACGGAACAGAAGTCTGGATTTCGCTGACATAGAGAAAAACTAGACTGAGGAGTTACAATATAGATGCCACTACCTAGCAGAATTGTCGATTTTGCTGCCATCAGTATACAATTTAATGTCACATTTAGGGATTTTATTAATGACTTCCAAGACCAATTGTCTAAGGTATTCTGACGCATTTTCCTTAAGGTTTATATCCTTATAAACCTTATAAGGTTATTACTTATAAGGTTTTAAACATACATATCAGATCTTCACCGCTATGCATTTAAGGGTTAATAATTACATTAGTGAAAATTAAAAGTAACGTATCTGCAAATATAAAGGCTGCCTTTAACTGGCCGACAAAATTGAGATGAAACAAATTTTTTCCACTTTTTGCCATTTCTATAATTGATAAGGAAATAGCACTTTTGATGAGTGAATTTGTTTTTGAATTTATTTATCGAGTTTTAAGGACTTCAAAAATCAAATATTTATTTAAACACACAAATTTCTTTCACCACAAATAAAAAAAGAAGTTAATGGTCTGAAAAGACCTGAATTTAAAATTATTTTTAAGACATTCAAACAAATTTTAAATGTTACTGAATTTTTAAAAAATATAAATAGAGGAAGAAGTCGCAGATGTTACTACTGAAGTGTTTGGATTGTATTGCCAAAATTTGTTGATTTTTTTAAAAAGTGAGACTCAAAAACTAATATTTACCTTATTGACGGAGACAAAACTATTCGTGCCGTGTAGTAATATGTTCACATAAACGAATGGCTTGATTCTAGTATTCGAGACTTCATTTGACTCGAGTGGAAATGACACAATCAATGGAATATCTTCTATTTTTTACGCTTGATATTAAATGCTTGACCTATGTGCTTTCCATGTTCGAATATTTTCATAGGATTTTGTGGCGTTGGCTTTATACAATGGTAAAAATTGCTATCAATCATTTTGTTAATACATTGCTATTTTTATTTACAGGGTCATAGGAATCAAAGGTCTGAGAGTGGTGGATGCTTCAATCATGCCAACAATAGTTTCAGGGAATACGAATGCCCCGGTCATCATGATTGCGGAAAAAGCATCGGATTTCATCAAATTGGCTCAACTTGGGATGGAAAAGTAACAAAGTCCGAATATTAACGAAATATGTCTCCATTCATCAAAAATTAGGATTATAAAGACTCTCGTTATGGGAGAGAAACTGTATTGTTCCTCATTTGCCAAATGTACAGATATAGTTTATTTAAAATTGTTTTGTAATAGTTGTGTAAGTATGTGTGATGAATGATTCGATACTTTTATTCATGTTGGTTTAATTTATAATAATAAATGAAGTACCTGCGTTGTAAAAATTGTATCTATTCTACTTATATAGAAACTAAGCTTGACACTAGAATAAGAGTGCCAAACAAACCATTACCCGGAATGAATATTTTCCCGGCGCATAAAATGATTGTTGCTGTGCTAAAATATTAAAACTTGAGTTATTTCTCCGAAATTTTTTCGCGCACTCCATAAAAAGATGCTATCTGTCCATCTCCTACCATGCCTTTTCAGAGTACCGCGCATGAGCGTTTTGCGATTCGCATTAAAGTGAAAAACAACTGATTATGAATTTTGTACACCTTTTTATAGATTAGCTGGAATCATTGATAGAGCCCATATTGGGATATATGGTAATGAAAAGGCGGATCAATATGCAAAGTTGGCGGCACGGAAAGAGGGTGTTGATATGGTTGTCCCCAAATCAAATGGTGTCTTAAAATTGGAATTAAGAGAAGAAATAAAGCTGCAATGGTTTGACAGATGGTACATGTCCAAAAACGGAAGAGTAACGTTCGATTTCATTCCTAATCCATAAATAAAAATAAGAAGATACCATCCACTGATAATTCAAATTATATCAGGACATGGCAGATTTCCAGCAGATTTCCAAAGATTTGGGAGAATGTAGGAAAATAAATGCATTTGTGGAGGAATTGGTACAGTTTATCACTATTTAAAGGAATGTTTAGAATTCTCAGAACTAAGAAAGAATCTGAAAATTATAAATAATGACTTAAGTACAGTATTGATGGTACCAGGTAATCTTAAAACCCTGAAGGACATGATGTCAAAAATTGTCAGTTTTTTACCAACTATTTGTCAGTTTGTAGATAAGGAAGAAGAACAGTAATTGACCACTTTGTGGCCAATTACTCGAAGAAAATGTCAGTTTGACAAATCAGTCAATGCAAGGATGGACAATGCTAAAGATAGCAGTCGGCCACAACAAATCCTGTCGATACTGCTACGTCCAATGGTGGCGGGGTGGTCGGTTGTACGCAAGAAGGAATCATTGATAGAAAATTCTAGTTTTAGTAGCAAAATCACATTACAAATCTCATTTATCTGAGTCATTACGTTTCAATTATCCTCTTTACATTATGTAAATGAACGAGCCATTATAAAGCCAAATCGTTGACGAATTTTGCTCAAACTTACTTTGATACAAATATATACACTTTAAATACTAAAAATGTGAGCCTAAATTTAATTTCAAAATATAAAGATCCAGATGGATATTGCTTCACTTGTACTCTGACACATAGGCAAACATCCTGCCAATAAATTTCGCTCGAGATTTGCATTTCTACAAATTCTACCATTAAATATACCAAATTTTATCTCCAGTTTTTTTATGTTTAGTAATTATTGAATCCCTCTCGGACAAATGGGCAGACCATTTTCTCTGAAAGGATTTCATTTAAAATTTGATATAAATATATTCCAAATTCCTTCCGTCTAGCTCTAGTTTTTGAGTCGTCATGCTCACAGCGACGTACGAATATAATTCCAATCTAGTAATAATTCCAATTCCAATCTTCCATTTCTAGTGAATTACAAGAGTACAATTTATTATTCTAATTAATATTTACTAGTATCTGAACAATACTATATTTAGTAAAAACATTCCATTTTCAGCCTGTTAAGCTGTTAGATTGTAAAGGAGCATTAAGTTACAAAATCTGGGAAATCAATTAAAGCCTTGTGCAATAGATTAGAAATGTGCGTTAAACCATACCCATTTGTTATAAACACAATTTCGCGAGATTCAAAAAACAACTTCAAAAAATTACGCTTAGTAAAAGTTCAAAACATGAAAATATTATTTATAAAAATAGCTTCTTAATTACCCTTTAACATGGAATTTGACTCATGTAAAAATCAAAGATGCCCATCAGGAAAAAAAAAAAAAAAAAAAAAAAAAACCGCTATTTTTGCTGCCAAAAAATATCTTGCTACACGTGAGTATGCACACATCTGTTGACAATTAGAATGTGCTTGGTGAAGAACATCCATGGATGGTAAATGGCTGACAGATTATTATAATAATTAAAAATCTTGAAATCGACGAAATCGAACAAAAAAAAAATGCCAATGATGTTGAGAATTTTTTTTTGTAAACTCGTCATTTAGAAAATACTTCCTAAAGATGAGTGGAATGGTTTAAATCGATACTACTTACGATTCCCTTTCCTCGTGTGTATTGCGGATGTTTGGTTATGTCTGTACTACTAATATAATTTTTCTACTATTATATTAGTATATGAATAATTTATCTCAAAAGAATATTTGAGGGAAAATTATAAAACCGATATCTGGTGATAAAAATGTTCTAATATTTATCAGAGAACCAGTATCAAAGTAAAGATGTAATAGTTAAACGTGAAGAGACAAGAGTTTTGTGCGTTATAATCTAGCTTGAATGCAGGCGTTTCTATGAAATATTGTGGAGATGAATATTAAAAAAAATGATCTATTCATTCTATCTATCAGCCTAACAATATTATATTTTCAAGATGTTCTGAATGCCGCCCAAAATTGTGAAGAAATCGTAACAATGTTGAGAAGTTTCTGCTAACAGAGAAAAAATATTGAAATTATGACCATACCATATATTGCATCATTATAACATTTGTACCAATTAATCAATTTGTACTAAAATTATATTAATCATTTATAACATCTGTACCAATTAATCAACATCTGTACCAATTAATCAATTTGTACCAAAATTATATTAATCATTTATAACATTTGTACCAATTAATCAACATCTGTACCAATTAATCAATTTGTACCAAAATTATATTAATCATTTATAACATTTGTACCAATTAATCAGCATCTGTACCAATTAATCAATTTGTACCAAAATTATATTAATCATTTATAACATTTGTACCAATTAATCAGCATCTGTACCAATTAATCAATTTGTACCAAAATTATATTAATCATTTATAACATTTGTACCAATTAATCAACATCTGTACCAATTAATCAATTTGTACCAAAATTATATTAATCATTTATAACATTTGTACCAATTAATCAACATCTGTACCAATTAATCAATTTGTACTAAAATTATATTAATCATTTATAACATTTGTACCAATCAAGAAACATTGTTGTCTATATATATTTCATTAAAGATTGAAGCATTAATGAAAATAACTGATTGAAAGAACTTTCAGAAATCTTAAAAATTGTTTAAGAGAAAAACAAAATATTCTGATTATTCCCATATTTACAGAGTTTGACAAAAATCAAAAGCACTTATAAGTACTTAAACAATTTATTTAAAAGGCTCCAAAATTTAAAAAAAATGCAAATTTGTACAAAAATAAACCATACATATTTACACGAGACAACAAAATAATTTAAACATTTAAAGAGGTTATAATAAATACTTCGCAAACATGAATCAAATGGGATATATGACATGAATCAAGGATGATTTGCATCCTTAGCGCAGATCTGCAGTACGAATGGAATTTGTTTCTAAACAGACTTCTAAAACAGGAAAAGAACTCTGGGTATGAGGCTTATTCCTCATCGGCCAACCAGGTTCAAGCCACATTTAAAACTTTGGTCTGTTCTGCACTGACTTGGATTTTGTATTTTGAGCATGGAAAATCATGTTTTCTTTCTTAAAATTGTCCTCTTTCCGCGTATGAGGTCCGCTGCTTTCTCGCCAATCATTATACAGGGTGCGTTCGTGTTTCCAGACACGATTTCTGGCATAATAGATGCATCGGCGACTCTTAATCCATGTACACCTTTTACCCTATAAATAGAGAAACCTTCCTTTAACAAACAGTTGCAGTTATAACGATGAAAGTAGTTAATTATTACTTAGAAATATTAAGATAGGAAACGTCTGGGAATGAAACTGCGAAAATATTCTGCATTTGTTCACATATTTTCTTTATTCGTTAAATCATTTTTTTATACTTTAATCTTTCAGGAATGTATTGTAAAATATTTTTTCTTATTATCAAGACATTGTCAGCAGTTCCAAGTAGCCTACCCCTATTAAGATGTATGATATCGTACTACGTATCTGGTTCATGCCGTATACTTGATATGGTGTGCAATATCGTGAAAAATGCATTTTAATATTTTATCTATATTATAGAACAAAGAATGCTATTTTGAAAACCTGATATTTCTAGCAGTAAATTATCTAAATAGATAACTTGTTAAGGTATTAATATTGCCGCAATTCAAAGAGGCAGTCGACTCTCCATGGCCGAATGGTCATAGCACTGGTCTCATAATCAAGAGATCATAAGTTCGAATCCCGCTAGAGACAATGCGATTCACAGTTTGTGTAAATATTTATTCCCTTGATTTTATGTTTTCCTTTATTTCATGTTCCATTAGATTCTGGACATTTCTTTAGTTTACCAGATAAGTGTTCTGAACTTTTTTTACTGCCTCCAGTAAAGTATTCTGGAACCTTCCCTGCTAGTATAAAAGCAGAAGATTTTTTAGTCACTGTGTTCTCAGTTCAGAGCTGAGTTAATAAATTGGTTTAGCTCTACTTCTTGTGTGTGTCATTACGTTCCACACTAAAGTACCTACGTGACAATATCCCTACATTTTTTTCGAATTAATGCACTTTCCTAGTAAGTTTTTTGTAAAATTAGATACAATATCCCTACATTCGATACGGTTTGTAATACGGTTTGAAAGTAGGAAAGTTGCCGAGAAAAAGTGTACAAAAGAGGTTGCAAAAGCACCTTTGATGAAAAGACACCTAGAATACCCCAGTTTAATTATTACAGCAATGACACCAGATAAAAAAAAAAAGAATCTTACACTCCAAAAAGACATTAAATTTAGCTCTAAAATAGTTAGGAATATGTTGTCTGTCAATGAAGATGTTTTAGCTGAAAGAAATACAAATTTTAAAAATTACTTTACTATGTAAAATTCTCTTATCTAAAAAGAAAAAAAGGAAGTAATATATTTATTTTTCACGAAATGTTCTATCAAAAACAAAGACTATGCTGCTAAAAAATGGAATTAAGAATTATTAAAACGAAAACATCTTATAGTGATCGTATTTAATCGATATTATCAAAAAAATTATGTATATTAATACGCCATAATTTTGGTTGAAATTTGTTATCTGTGAGTTATATAAATTATGTTAATAATATTCTAGTACATTTTCTTTTAAAAAAAGTTTCATATACGAGCTCTTTATTTTTTATCTCATTGGTCCGTCGTGTATATTGTTTGAAACCTAATATCCATGCCATGTTCTTTTCGCCAATGGTTTATATTTTTTTTATTACACAAGTAAACCGAGTATATCTATTAATCTTATGGATATTTTTGGCAATTTTTCAACCTGGGTCTAAAACATTGAAGACATTGTTACTATATAGTAGATTTCCTATATTGGTAGCTGTCCATTTCCCAATTCTCTTCAGAATTTCACGCTTTGTATTTATCTTCAAAATTAAAAAAAAATACCTCATAATATTTATAATTAAAAAAAGAAATATGCAGTTTTCCTTTTTAAAAAGAATATGCAATGTTGTTTCAAAATTTCAGATATATTCTGTTAAAATTCGAGAACATTTAAACAGCGACTTCATATGTTCCGAAAAGGTATGAAATCTATTTCTCAGAAAGGCATTTTGAATGTCTTAGAGAGTCAATTTTTGCAAGCCTGGTAATATTACATACCTTAATTGAGGATCTACTACAGTGGTAGGATCCAGCGGGTGACCCATCTTGCAGGTTCCTACAGGATGATATAGGGTTGCTGTGTATGTTCTGGCCAGACATTCAAGAAAAGCGTCAGTATGTCGTGGAAACTGGTCGCAGCCGGGTAAAGGCGATTCGAACAGTTTTCCACCCACCTTCTGAATGGCTGGAGTATCGACAGCAGACAGACAAATCTTCATAGCTGGAAAAAAATTAAAAAGTGGCAGATATATTTTTCTAACATAAAAACTTTTAAAAATATAAACAGTTAGGGTGGTTTTTGCGTAAGGGACATTTTTTTTAAATCTATGGCAAACTATTAATCAACAACAGTTTAAAAAAGTAATACATTATCGGAAAATTACAATTTTTCTTTTTTTTTAGATTTCATTAACCATTTAACACCACACCACACCTCCGTTTCTAGAGCTCATGTGGCCCCTTTCCGGTTTGATATAGATGTAGGTAGACTTTATTTAAAAAAATTACACAACAATCACAATGAAATAAACAAACAAATGACAAGAACCATAAACAAGATAACAAGAAATTATAAAAACTAGAATGAAAAATATCTTGAGTACAAAAAACTGGATGAATGAGCATTATAATGTACTGTATGAGTGAAAATATACAGGAATTATAAATATAAGTAACTTGAGGGAGGTTAAAGAATAAATTATAAATAAAATTCGAGGTGAATTGAATGGTTTCCTAAGAAATGAATAGGATTAATCTAAATGAAGCAGTTCTCCATGATCAATTAGGAATCTAATCATGTTTATGATTCTTTTTTTTTTTGGAAGATGAATTATTAAGGACTCTTTTGTACCGGAGACTTTCTAGTGACGATGAGGCTTTTCGGAGGTGCCATGAAAGAGTAAACGGACAATAAGCGTGAGACATTATATATGTATTCAATATTTTAAATGCTTATTGAATTAAAAATGCCCATCCAAACTAGTCAATGAAATGGTGAAAAAATGGGCACAGTTGATTGATGACTTAAGATCGGATTTTTTTTTTCGGCGTCTTATAGGACAACGTTTTGCTAACAAACTGGCTTAGGCTACAGGGATTAAAATCTAGATATAAGAAAATGCATTTTTTCTGCAAAGTGTGTACGATATATATTTAACAACGAAAACATGCAGAATTTCCTAAATGTTTAGATATTTGAGAAAACACTATGTTGAATTCTAAGAATCTCTATTTCTAAATTCGGAGCACTTCAAATGCAATTTTTCTGCAACTTATTACAATTATCCGATTCGAAATACGGTCAGTTTTTGTTTATTTTTAACTACTTCTAATTTTTCATTTAGAGATATAAAAAGCTTTCATTAACTGTTACTGATCTGGCAGTTTGCTATATAACCTTTCATGTACTTTTTTATCTTGAATTTACAGAAGTACATCCAAACAATTTTTTAAAGATGTTTTATTAGATTAAGTTTCAAAAATAAAATAAAATGGTATCAATATAATTAAAGTTCTTCTGTTAAATGAAAATGAAGATTCAAATGATATTGTACATTATTCGCAATACAATACAAGTTTAGAATTTATAGAAAAAATTGTAACTGTGACCATAATTTCATATGATAACAAATATAAATTCTCCTTGATTTGTCTTTAATAAACTAATAATTATAATATTTTAGTACATTTTGCAATGCAGCATTAAGTTTAGCAAGAAAAAAAAAAGGATATGTATTTTTTTTTTCAAATAATGCTTCAATTTTAAAAATCCAAAAACTCAAACACACAGAATTTCATTGTATACTTACAATCTACCATAGTAAGAATATCTTGTGGATGAGTTAAATACTTGGGATCGATAATAGGTGGATCGTATGGATCAGTGGATCTCAATTTGATGAATCCCTTGCTCTTAGGTCTGAGGAGAACAGGATTCATAGAGAATGTATCCCTGAAGACATAGGGTTTATAGAAACTCTCCCATAACTATAAAAAACAATCATTTTTAGAAAAAAGTTTAATCCTAAAGTTGAAAAGAAACTTTAAAATGTTAATCTGATTTATCATATTATATTTATATATATATATATATATATATATTACACACACTGAAGATTTACTTCAGATAATTGTGGAAGTATTATTTTAAGCATATAATAAATAAATTATAGTAGAACATCAAAAGAATTTTAGATTTGATATTAGTGTTGAAGTTAATCTAATGCAGCAGGTCAGTTGATATATGCAGATTTGATAAATAAATCACAATAAATGAAGAAAATGCGAATAAGTTTTATAATTCAATTTTACATTTAAAATGTTCACATAATTACAATTTATTAAGTGAGGCATTTTTAACAAACTATAAAGAGCGCCATCTATGAGACTGAATGAAGAGTTTTCACCAATTGTCTCAATGTTTCGTAAAAAGAGAAAAATTGAGGAAAAAATGAGAAATTTTGACATATTTACATCCATATTTACAGAATTTCATCCTTCGAGTGTTACCCTTCCATTTGAGGAAGCTGCTTCCATATCATTTCAGTGCTAAGTATCTAATCATTAATATCCGATAAAACATTTTATATGTATAATCGGCAATATCATTTACCCACATTTCAAACACCGTCTTAACTAGTCAGAAAGGAAAGAGGTAAGAGGATATGACCTAAAACGGCCTTTTGGGCAATGTATAAAAAACCCGCCGTTCTATTGAATCTTAAGCATTTTATAGAATGATGAAAATATTTAGGAATATACGAGAGAGGACTTGCACTTCAACCATATTCTTGTTATTCTACAGAAGACCAAATAACAAACTGATAACACATGAAATCTTTCTCATGAATCTTTCCCTGATGCAAGAAAAAGAGCAATTTCAAAACAACAAAAGATTGTAATCAATGGTGGATTAATCCAGTTTGATGATGACATCACCAGTGGTTTGAAATCTGTCTTAATATTTCAAATCCTTTCCAAACCAAAAATGGTATTGGATGACTTATGAGGACGTACAGCACAATCACGTATCTCATAGAATGCAGGATACACTTAAGGCATTTGACAGACTCATCTAATATTTTCACCTCAAAAACCCTAAGAGAATGCGCACAATCTAATATCTGTTGATATTAACTTATAGAAGAGATTTCCCGTTGATGCTACCTGCTATGAATGTTTAAAGGAAACCATCCATTGATGCATATGCATAAACAAAATGTTGTCAAAAATCCATGGCTTCTGTGGCCTCGTTGAGATTAATATTTCACGCACTCTGTTTCAAAATTGAAAATGTGATCGAAGATAAAATTCTAATATCAAACTTGAAAAACAAAAAGGGAAAAATGGAAATGATATGGAAGAGGACGGTTTCTACCGATGAAACTTCTGAAGGAATTTTAAAACTAAAAATGGGACTACAATTCAGTTTTTTCTCTAAGCATTTGCTTAGAATTGAAGATATTTCTGATTACGAAATTCTACTCTAGTTAGTTGCAGTTGCTCAATCCAATTAGGCATAGGATTTGTCAAGTGTATGCTAAAGTAAAGTGCCAAAATGTAAAGACTCAAAATTCAAAATGTAATTCATATTAATGTCTATCATTTAACAAGTTGGTTAATTTAAGTTTTATATAGAATTTTTTTTCTTTGATAAGAATAACAAATTTTGAAACCTTTATTTTTTCTTTATGCATTTTAAATAAAAAATTTTAATGACATCCATTTTTTCAAAATAATTTGTGTTCTTGAGGAATAAACGCCTTTTAAGTAATTGCCTCCTAACTTGTTTTCATTGAATGCTTATAAAAAGCTTCCAATTCTCTCTCTAAAGTTACTGTTACGGAATTTCCGGGGTTCGTTTGGATAGTGGGAGTTATATGGTGTGGAGAACACACACAAGACAGCACAAAGACGACAACTATATACAGCACAGAAGACGATTATCTTCAGCCAAGACGTGCAGCATACAACAGTATACACAGCAGCTCTACTCCGTCGCTAGTCCCTGGAAGACGAGTTCTTCACCGTCGCTTTCGACAACTCTTCGACTACTCCCTGGTTCACCACTGCTGGGTCACGACTGCTCGGCAGCTGCGGATGCTTCTTTTTATAGGTCTCAGGAGGCGAGGCTAGAAGCCTCTCAACCAATCAGGAACGTTCGAGGCGTAACTCGGTTCCTACTGGACGGATCGGGAAAATTCTCGATGTTTCGGGTATAATCTATTTTGGCGCCAAAGTCGCCAAATTCTTCGCCAAGCTCTGGGATCTCCGATGGAACCCACTATGCTGGGAAGCCGCATCAAGGATTCGTAACATTACTAATTCTCACATTTCATACTTCTGGCATTCTACAAAATACTAGATATTCTGTAGAATACGGACATTTCATGTATTCCGATAACACGAATATTATTTAACATTCACAGAAAAAGGATTTTCGTCACGATTTACCAATTTATAACTATAATTGGAAATTTTAATGAATAAAATGAGATATTCAGTGGTATAAACATTTAATCCAATTTTGGAAATTCTATAACAATAACATTAATCTTCATATATAATAACTTTACTCTTATTCGATTATGGACAGAAAATAGGAGAAAACAGACTTGCCTCTTGGGAAACACCCATCACCCTCTGAAAAGTTTGTCCTCCATCCGAAACAGGACTGCCGGACACAAAGTGGATTTCGACGTCGGGCCAATCTTCGGAAGCATTCGCATATTTGGTGTGGATGAAGCCCAAAGTTTCTACTCCTCCGAGAGTTGTAAAGGGTCCTAGATGACAAAATTTCGCTTAAAAAAACTATCCTATGCGTTAAAAAATGACAATCCTTGATAATATTTAAAAATTAGGGAAATTATTTACAATATCGACCTGATATCTCATGAGTCAACCCTATACCTTTCGGATTCTTTATTTTAGCAGAAGTCTTGCATTTTAAAAATAAGATACTAGCTGAAATAGTATGAATTTATGATAGTTTTAATTATCTGAATATAATGAACTGTTGGAAATACATTAAACACATACGCTTTATAAATATAAATCTTATGATCTTGATAAAAGGAACTACTTTTGGATGTAAATTCATTAAAGTTGTACTACATTTACATTTGTTAAATAGAAATAAAGAATATTTTAGCTGAGCTTATTTGCCATAAAAATAAGGAAAGAATGTACAAAATGGCTTCAATGTATTATTTGATTTTTGATTTTAAAAAAAGCCCGATTTTTTACACTTGCTAACAATTTGTTCCGAAATTAGGTGAAAAAAAATTCTAAAACAATATACTAGAACTACTCTGAAAATTCCTAATATTCCTACGGTTCCAAATCTGTCAAATAAAATCTTATAACAATATTTCAGTTCATTTGATCCATTCCAGCAATTTTATCAGTTCCTGGCGTTGTTACTGGCTCATATTTCAAAAAGGAACATATTCTGCTTAATTTCAATATATTTATTCATGAATTTTGCATGGTGGTATTAGGCAACCGCCTAGGGTTGTTGGGCTTAAGGGACAATAAGTAGATCAGTTAAAGAAATCTTTTTAGTCTAGTTGCTAAATTAAATTAGCAAAACATAAGAAAATAGTATCAAAACTTTGCCAAGTATAATCGGTAATATTCCTCTGAGTTTCACTGCTTTCCTTTTTTTCCATTACAAATGCTTATGAATTCCAATTTTCTATTTAAATAATTTTGTTCACGAATGTGGATGCTAGAGAATCAGGATCCATAATAATTAAATACACTTAAAAAGTGCATTTTCACAAAGTTGCTAAAAATATTAATCTAAAATAAATCCTTAACCTGTTGAAATATAAAATTGAAATAAGATTAAAATAAAGGAGACAGAACAATAAGTCGATGATTTAACAAACGCATTGTATTTAAAATCGTAGAAACTTGAAGCATACACCATGTAATTAGCAGCTCACATAAATAAGAGTATTGCTATACTGTAACGGGTATTATTGTTTGTATTTCGAAATTTAATTCAATCTGTATCCATAAGGGAAAATGGAAACACTTCTTTCAGCGTATCCAAATTTGACTTTTATAAAAATCAGAGATTTTTTCTTTTTAAAAATCTGAGATTTCATTCGTCTTATGTCATTTCCAGTTAAATGTTTCGTAGTCAGAAATCTCCCATTTGTATTGAAATTTGCTCTAATAAATAGTATTTCTCTGCACCTTAAATAGGCAATGGTTTATTTCTAGAAAATTTTGCAAAAGTCTCAGTTTCAACAAATTAATCGCCAAGAAGTGAAGGGGTCGCCAGGGACCTGACATCTCTTTATTTCAGTAACACCCGAGGATCATAGGTTGCCGGCGAATTAAACTGATCTTTGAGCTGCCATTTAGAGTTGCCGATTACATTGTACAAACTGACCAACATGACTCTTTTGCATATTGTTGCTATTTGATCAGAAAACATTATTTGAAAGAAATAATATATGCTCAATTGTGTGACGGCACTGGTGACAACCGTGGTGACACTGGTGACATTAAACATTGTTAAAAGATGCATTAAAATACTAATTATGTTTATATAATTTTGCAGAATAAAAGCCTGAAAGTAAATAGTTATTTTTCAAACAATTTATATAAAATTCTATGGCAACCAATGTTTTAATTTTAAGAGTTGGAAAATCAAAATATTCTAACAATCAAAGAAATGCTTATTTAATTTATTACTATCGTCTTATGATTAAATTACGATGCTTTAAGACTTTGAAATAAAAAAAAAATCTACCCCGTACCTCTTCCAAACAAGATGAAATTATTGATATCTTTCAAATTAATAATCCTAGGTTGAAGGATAGAAACGGGAGAGTTGATTAGGATATGTATACCTCCGGGATAAATATGGTCCTGTAAATTGTAACCAACTGGTAAATCTGCAACAACAGGAATCTGCAAAAATATTTTAAAAGAATATAAGTGAGTATTAGCTCAGTGGATATTAGCTAAGAATATACATGTTTAAAAATAATAGCCGAAGTGCGAACCATGCACATTAAACTTTGAATTAAAAATAAACAAAATCTCAAATGATTAATATTTTGACAATGAAAAGAGATAATTCTGTGTTTTTGAAGTAATGGGGGGAAAACATCCTGTAATCTTTTTAACTGACCGTTGGTTCACTTTTGTTATTTTTCCTAATTAGAAATCAATCATCCAATTGTGGATCTGTGGAGCAATTTCAAATACCATTTATATTTTTTTTCCCACTCTCAATGGAAGATGCGATCAGTCATTCATTTCGATTGGTTATATGCTTACTATTTTTGTTTCCCTTTTCCAATAATATACTGGACAATCGCATGGAATGAGCCACAGGAAAGACAATTAAAACTATTAGCAGGCTGATTAAAGATACAAATTTTCTTTTTGTCAGAATTGAAGCTGCTAATAAAGTTTTGGTACCAGAATTGTAGATATCTATAAACAAGTGATAAAATAGTTCTAATCTTCCTTTGTATCTTTCATAAGAAAAAAAATAAGATTTTAAAAAAATCGAATTAAATGCTACAAAGTTTATTTGAAACACATCGCAAATATCGAAGATATTTTATTTAATTAACTGATATAAAAAAAAAACATTCTAAAGCGGACATATTTATACGATGTAAATTTTTCTGCTATCTGAACTTCTTAAAGGATCCTTTTTAATCCTTACAAATCGAATTAGTTTGTTAAATTTTGTACAATCTTACAATGAATTTTCTAAATTGAATAAAGTGTGTTTACTGTTACTTCTTGCATTTATTTAAAATAAATATTTAATGTATCTTAGCATATTGTTCTAGGTTATCTAAAGCAATTGCAAAGGTTGAGAATAATTAATTTTCTTGAAAACAAAACAAAAAAATATGAATACAGGTCGAAGAATTTTTTTATAGCGACCCCCAACATTCTATAGTCAAGCAACCGAAATATATAGCCGAGATGGTTACGTTATGTAAAATGGAGCTTGACCATCTTGGCATAGTCCTCAGATTGCCAAATAACCCCGGGGTCCATTATTACACAAAATTTATTGCGAACAGACTTGCTTTTCCGACGGTTTCGGAAAAACAAAGTTGATGTGTGTTTACCGGAATAAAATATCTTTCTTACCCCTAGCTGTTGTAAATGATGCCTGGGTCCAACTCCAGATAGCATAAGCAATTGAGGCGTGTTGATGGCTCCTGCGGACAGTATGATCTCTTTTCGAGCGCTCACAATGTGCGTGTTTTTCAAGCGGTCGAATTGAACAGCTTTAGCTCGCTTGTGGGCATCGAAGAGAATCTAAGGAAAAATTAAATAATTTCTGAAAAACACTTAAAAATAGTTTTTATATAAATTCGGTTCCATATTTGTATAATTTACATGATGAATAATCAAGTGAAGTTATAGTACCACGAACGTAAGATTACCCTATAGTCTGCGTTTTTAATAGCATTATGATCTCATGGAAATTGATAATTAGGATGGTTTCGTATTTACAATGTGTAGAACAGATATAAGGCTATTAACATAATACGGTTCCGATATCTATCGTGATTTGGTGGCTAAAAAGGGAAAAGGGAAAGGGTGGCTATCTTAGGGAAATCATGAATATTAAGCTAAGCATAAGGGTATTAAGTAACTAAATAAACTAAACCAATATTCACAGCGAACCAAATGATAACGGAAAGCAGCAAGTGATGATTAATCTTATCTTTAGAAGTAAAAACAGGTAGAGAGAAATTAAAATTTCAACCATTCGCACCATTTCTTCTCCTATTGAACTGGATGGTCTACCAACAAGTTGAGCTAAAATGTTCACTCCTTTTCATAACATTTTTCTTAGCCTATTCAAAATCTCTTAATATGAACAGAGTTATATGGTGTACAATACAATGAACTGGAGATGATTTTAGAAACTGCAAAAATTTGTTGGCAGTTGGATCATGAGACCATTGTAAAATGGCGAAATACGATGCTAAGATATCTTACAACACTAAGTGCTAGATAGTTTATAACACTGTGTAGCTAACCTCTTCGATTTATGAGTTTTCAATGAACGTTTTGGAAGATGCTCCTATAATTTTCGTTCTTTTTCAATAACATCAGAAAACTTTGTCGTCGTTTGACACACGAGACAAAGGAAAGGCTCTCGTCCTTTTCCAGGCAAGTCAAAGAAAAATCTAGAATGCTCAAATTAAATCTCTCATTTGTGTGAGTAAACAGCAAAGCGGCAGCAGTCGCCATACCGTCATCGATTGTATAAATACTAATTTATAGAATTAGAAAATTGGGTATAAAGCAGCAAAAGCAAACTTTTTTCTTCTATCAAATGGGTCATTTAACCGTCAAACGTTGGATGACTTTTTATTAAATGAAACATTCACCACAGCGAAGAGCAGAAACACTTGTCCGCAATAGACAAATTACCTCACTAAAATATAGTATATTTTGTTAAGCTTTGGCATATCTTTGGAGCAAGCTTAATAAGTATTTATAAAAACAAAATGCATAAAATCTTCGAAGACTCGAATGATTCTCACAAACTACTTACTTTCGTAGCGTGTGCGAATACCACAATATCAAAGTTTTTTCTTCCACGCGTAGGCACGAGAAAAGCTTTGCTTGTACTGCATCGGGCACCTCGTCTTATTGTTCCTTGAGGGATCATCCAACCTGTTCAGGAAAATAATTGAAAAACAGCTTAAGTGCAGCATGTAATAGAGAAAAATATAAAAATAGAGAAATAAATGTTCTTAAAAAATAAGACACCTAATTGTAATGTTGCATACATGTAAACGTGAGAAAATGATTGAAGTCGTTGTGAAAATGTTTTCAATCAATAATCTTTCATATGTAAAGTTTTAGATAACATAGAAAATAAATCATTTTTAAAAATAAAATTTAAAAAAATCATAGGTTTTTTATCGAGCTCTAGAAGGTCTTAAATCTAGAGATTTGTAAAATCTCGAGAATGAATATCCACTATAGAAATGCTGTAAATGAAAACACATACTTTATAAAAAGATACAAACAATTGCAGAGATTAACACTTCAATCATATTTCAGATGGTAGTTATTCTATCTGTCTCAAAAAATATCTTTCGCTTTGTCTACAAATTGAGTAGCAGTGAAAAGATGGCTGATTGCTATGAAATAGTAAAGAAAAAAAACTAACATTAAATTTCTTGTTACAAATTAAAAGGTCGCTTTCTAATGGTAATTTTAACACATCAATGAAATTCGGTACGCTTAAAGTTCAGACCTGAACGATTTGAATAAAAGATTTGGGAAGCTGGGAGAAATTCGTGGCAAAATGAAAATAAGTGGACAGACTGAAAATATCTGGATTTTGGAAATCCTTACATTTTATCATCCATTTAACAAAATAACTTTTCCCTATTTATAGCTTCCAAAATATTAAGAATTTGGATACGCAAGATTTAAATTCGAAGTACCACGGAGGATGCTATTTTTTGATGAATAGAATTCTTCTTTTGTATTCGATTGCTAAAGCTTATATATGTCATGCATATAATACTCTGATCAAGAAGAGATCGAATGGTAGTTGCTGAAAATACTGTTAAAATTACGTAATTAGCTAGAGAACGTTGAAAAATAAACTTTTGCAAAATACACATTTATAGAAAAGTTTTAATTAAGTTTGGATCTACATGTGATTGTAACACACACACACACACACACACACACACACACACACACACACACACACACACACACACACACACACACACACACACACACACACACACACACACACACACACACACACACACACACACACACACACACACACACACACACACACACACACACCACAGAAGCGCGCAAGAGAGAATAACTGACGCACTAAATGCAACACACTTTAAATGAATTTATAAATTTACTTGCTATAAAAATTGAAGATACTCTTTTTATTAGTATTTTTATTTTATTACAAAGCAATCTCATCTTTGTGGTAGACTTCGAGACATTAATAAAAAAAAATGAAGGTTCTGAAAAATACAAGAATCATGGTGATTTCAATTAGGAGCCGAGAACCTTCTAGAAAATTCGATACTCAGCCATTGAGGTTTTTAAATGGAGGCGTATGAACACGTTTAATTTCTTTCTTAGGAGAGTTGATAATGAGACGAGTTTTGTAGTTGCATTTTCAGTGTTTTTGGAATGTTTTATATTACTTCTATTGCAGTTTCTACGATTATTGTCTTTGTTTATGTAGTGTAGTTTATGTTTTCTCTCCAAGTACTTAGAGTTTTTCTTAGAATAAAACATTATTATCTGTTGCTGAGATTGTTGGATTTATTTTACCATACGCTCAACTGGATAATGCAAAACAATATTATGAAAAAAAATACCTGTTTAAAAATAAAATGTTATAATACTTTAATTGCGCCTGCGTTTAAAATGATACGTCTTTAATCATGATTGTTTACCTCCCTGCCTTTCTCCATTGATATCAATATTAGGATATCCAATAGCCAGTCCTGCTTCGATGTAATTTTTCGCCAAGGGTGTTGCATAGGGAGGTGTAGACACTGTTAAATATCCTCCAGTCGCATGGTATCCTATTTAAAGTATTTATGAAGTAAATTAGCATTAGAAAATCTGCAATGAAAAAATTTTAACAATCTAATATTCTAATTATTACAATCTGCAATTATTATTTATTACTAATATATTAACCCATATTGACTCTGATTCTAAAGGTTCCAGAACACATTGTGTAAATTTTTACTTAGTTTCTAATATGATATTTCACTATACAAAGCATACTTACCCGATTCTACTAGTGGAGGATCTCTGTTGTCTTCAGATTTCAAGAAGTAGGGGAAGACATCCTTCCAAGACCAGCCTTTGGCTCCCAGTCTTTCCCAATTGTCGTAATCCTTCCTGTTGCCGCGCACATACAGCATGTAATTGAGAACGCTGGAACCGCCGAGAACCCGACCTCGAGGCCATCGACTGCGCTGCAGCAAGGCAACAGAAATTGGTTTTATTTCGACTCTAGACATAACATTTATCGACAAATAACAATAGTAAATGTAAAAACGATTGATTTTTATACTAGTGAAAGTTTGATTTTTTTTTTTTACACATCTGAGAGGATAATGAAGCTAAGTTTAAAATTTTAATATTCTAAATTATTTCACCTGAAACTACTAAACTTTGAATGATCAATTAAACGATTTAGATTAATAAAATAGCTATTCGATCCAGTTATTTTTTTAAAAAATCAATTCTCTGGAATTCAATTGTTATCATTCAAATAGTCAAATGTTCTTGGGATACAACGGACATTAGACAGTATAGCGTTTCCTCCTTTTCCTCATATGATAACTGACATTCCGGCCAGATGTAACGTTACCTGTTTTCCCACACATATTTAAGTGTCTAAGGACCGACAGTGGGGACCCTCTTCATCATTAAAGTCATTCTGACTGGTCAGTTATTGTATCTAGACATTTCAAAGAGATCCCTCCTATTTTCCATTGTGATGGGATTCCTCAATATATTCCTTATATTTCCATTGTGATGTGATTCCTCAAATCATTTTTCGATCAATCACCATTAACAGTTGATATGAAGTACCGAAGTCAGATGGACTTTAGCTGTGAATTGATTGTAATTAACATGTGTTCAGGAAGTGTCAGCTACAAAGATGGACCATTAACAGACATCCCCATGATTGACTAGAGATCACTGAGGAAGCACTGCTGAGCAGCTATTGGGTGATAATTAACTCAAGTTCACCAATGCGAAAGTCAGAGGCAAAGATCTGACGGAAATAAAAGGCCATTTTTTTTTGTTTGAAAAGAGAGGAGAGGAGAGCAGTGAGAGTCGTGGAAGGAGAGGTTCGGAGAGACATCGGTGTTCGAAGAAGGTAGCCCTGATTTTGTGAGAAGCTCCGTGTAATTTGAGTTTTTGTGTTAGGATTCACCCGATAAAAATCGGTGGATTTCTGAAGCGGCTATCTTGGAGTAGCCGTTTGAGTTAACAGCCTGTTAGCATTGTTTGGTGTTTATTCTCCAAATTGAGGGAGAAGCTATTTCATGGCTAACTTTCAACTGTTGTAGGAATTTTGTAAACAGTATTTACCTAGATGAGAACAAGTTTTTGTGTGCATATATAAGGCTGTACATATAAAGGAATTGTTTGGTTACGCTACTTTCTTATTTGATCGGTCAGGATCAAGATATTACAACGATATTTCTGTGATAATAATGACTTAACTTTAACAAAACGCAGGCATAAGATTTATATAGTATTATACATTTATCCGCTAAAAGTCTGCTATTTTTTGTGCACAAGATATTATGGCAAGTCAATGTAGAATACATTCCAATTATCGTTCGTTTTTAATTTATAAAATAGAACGTAACCATACTCTGCCTTTCAAGCCGAAACATGAAGCTTCTTGAGGTTCTGTCTGATAGGCCCAGTCCACAGGCGTTTGTTGAAGGCTGGCAGCAACGAGGGGTACATCCGTAATTTGATTCTCAGGGCCACCGGCTTCAAGAAGCAGGACTTTGACGTTTGGGTCTTCAGATAGACGACTAGCAACCACTGCACCAGATGAACCGGCACCAACTGGAAGACAAATTTTCATTAGTCCCGAATTCTCTGGTGGTTTATATTCACAGTCATTTTAATCAGCAAATAATAAATCTCCGTTACATTAATAATTAATTTTTTTTTCAATTTTTTGCTGATGCAATTAAATTTTATCTGATTTTAGAAGACTTCAAGCCTAAAAATTCATGGAGGATTTATTTCATTTGCATTCGCTAATTAAAATTTCTTTAATATTTATACATCAAAATTGCGTAATTGTTTCTCTTGGTTCTGATGCCTTGCAATTTTGTGATTAAATTTGCGCGAACAGTTATTATTCTTTGAAAGCGAAATTATGCTAAATATTTTATTTTAAAAGAAACTAATAGATGGCGACACTAGACAATTCAATAAAGAAAGGAGATTAAATCATATCACCGTTACAAAAATTGCAATTTGAAGATTTTTGTTTTTAATATAATTTGACATATTTCCACTTTGTCATGACTGATCCTTGTTTAAAACAATTTGGCAATTGAGTTTCGAATGAAATTCACTTCGAGTAAGCCTCCTTACAAAAGTTTTATTTCCAAGACTTAAGATATTAAAAAAATAGGAATTTATAATGATTTAAGAGAAAGAAAATAAAATTCGACATCAGAAATATTTTATATTCAATAAAAAGTTTAATCTTTAACAAGTATAACCTAAGCATCCGATGAAGCTAAGTCTTTAACCCTTTCGCGACGGGCGTGTAATATATGCGTCACCAACGAACGTCTCTCACAGCCGGGCGTAAAATCCGTGCATTTCTGGAAATCGAATTCATGGGACGGTGATGCTTATGTTCATTTTAAACTCTAGCAACTTTTAAACGCCACTAGATGGCTCCCTATGTCCATTACTTTTGAAATATAGTTTTAGTATCCTGCCCTTCAGTTTGCTCATATTCAGCCTTTGATATTTTATTCATCAGCCGTTGCGGGGGAGGGGGTTAAGACTTATATAAATAAACAGAGCTGGGAAAAATGACGACGTTATGACTTACTTTATTTTTTGTGATTTTTTTTTCAAAGTTAGGCTTAGCGATGCCCCCCCCCGTCCTGTGGGATGTTCCCTTTCGCGTATGCTCCATCTCGTGAGTGCGTCTAGGATAGAGGCTTTCCGTCCCGAAAGGGTTAACAAGTATAACAATAGCATTCGATTCCTTTTTGAGAGACCCACAGGAATTTCCGATTCGAATCCGAAATCACCCGACGCGCGTCTAATAAACCGCGCTCAGGAAAAATTCAAAAAGAACGCGCCATCACACTTTTTTAAAATTACTACAATTATCACATCCTCTCATCCATCTAAAAAATGTTATTCTAGAAAAAAAGAAGCAAGCTTTCTTTTTTTGGTTATTCTGATTTGAATTTATTATGAAATAAGTTCATCTCAACTATGTTGAGAACAGGGTCAAAATTCCAAACAGTTTACCGAAATGCTTTGTTGGAAGATAAAGCCATATTGTTTGTTTCACTAAAGCATCTTATGTTAATAAATGGCTCGTAGCTGGTTTCGGACAAATAAAAATCTTGTTTGGACGCGTGTGTTTTGATTATGCAGGTGATGATAATTCAATAAAGATTAATACTGTGTAAAGAAATTTTTAATCAAATAATTCTGCATTAACCTAATTCAACTTTCTAGATTTTATGTGACCAGCATTTACTGCCTAAATAAATGTCTCAAGTGATCGGATTTTATGGTCCACTTCATTTCAATTCGATTTCGCTTTAATTTTATACCTTTTAACCCTTATCGTGGCAAGATTGTTTTCTTAAAGAAAAGCAAAAAAAAAAAAAAATGTATATAGGTATGTATATATAAAAATGTATATGAACAAACATTTAGGCGTGTGTATTTTATAATAAACATACATATATTTAGGGGTACAAACATAAAAATAAAATAAAACTTACCTTAGATAAACCTGAGCGGCGCATCTTGACGGTTATTTTTCACAACTGATTTAAAATTATGACAGATAAACTATTATTTTTATTTTTGAAGTATAAATAAACGTCTAGAAATGTCATGTGCTTAAAAAAACTAAGTTAAAAATTATTTTATAGTGGTTGTATTTTTTTTATAAAGTTGTATTTATGGTATACTATACAAAATGAACATAAGGGTTAATTGAATGAAATTGATAAAATCTGCACGATGAAACAGGAAGGTTGTCTCAGAGTAGTATTCTAAAAAATATTAAAACCAATAGTATAGCTTGATTGTGACGAATTGCTGGATATGACAGAGGAATTGCGCGACATCAGACGAGTCTTGAAATTAGGAGACGTGTGTCGGTTTTGGTGAGCGTTTCTCTCTTTCATCATATTAAATTTGCCATTTTCATTCATATTTTAAAAGTATACCGAATTCAATGCAATCATATTGTTTTCTCGCAATTTTCTCAGTTTGAATTGCTTGATTAAACCATGCCTTACCATGAAAAAAAAATCAAGTTACTTCTAAAATTTTGTCTTGCCGGCTTGACATATGAAAAATATGTTATATTTTGTATTATATATATTTAACTAATTTTGGAACAGAAAGGCCTATAGGAAAAAGATACTTTAAAAATAATTTGAGTTTATTTTTCCACATGAGGGTATGATTTGAACATGGCAACAAAAGGTGGAACACATCTGTTTCTATGAGAACACAAGAGAGAAAGTGAGAAATATTTTTCTTTTGTACTTTTAATAAGAGATTCTTCTAGGGATTTCTTAGACTTGTTGATTTAAGTAAAGGAATTTTAAGCATCTTTCAAAGGAATGTCGTGGGTGTTAGAGAGTTTTATCCATGTTATTGAATTTTATGAGCTGTATTAGAAATCATTTTTAAGAGTGCGTGTTGGAAATTAAAAGTGTGATTTGGATCAGGTAATAAGAGAAATCTCCGAATAAAATAATATGGGTTAATTTAAAAAAGAATAAAAAAAAAATAGGAAATTAAGATTTAAATTACATTATGGCATAAATACATATGAATTCCCCTCACGCAGAGATGATGTCATCTATCCTGAAATCTTTTTAGGTTCATTTTTTCCAAATTAATTATTACTGATAATGATAAGTTGAGTTAAGTTTGAAATTATGGGCAGTAGAGAAAGATACAATTTAATTTCAATATGTTAATCCGCAGAGCACAAAAAGTTGTTTGGACCAGCTGGAGCACGGGAAAGAAAATTTGGAAAATGACAAAATATTGACAAAAACTGGCAAAAATAAAACGATTTGAGCGTAAAGCAGTGCGTTTCATGTGGCTTCCTAGACCAAAGTAGTTATACTGTGCGGGCGAAGCATAGTTATTCAGAACAAGAGAATGATTATTTTGTTGCTTATTTGAAATTGCATTTCGTTAACGGCACACAATAACATTGTTTGAAATTGTTCACACCGCAAATTTAAATCAGCATATATTTTTAAATATTTTTCAACAAAATATGAGTAATCATGAGAAGAAACATTTCCAGAAATGAATGGATACTATACAATTCGGTGAAGAGAATGATCAATTTCAAACTTCTCCGAGAGAAAACAAGCCAAAATCTGACGATTATTCATTTAAATGGCTCAGCAGATTTTTTTCAACAGCATCAAATTGCTGTAAAAAGAAAAAAAAAATTGTCTTGAATTAAGGCCAACTATAGGCGCCGCAAAGAACATAAGGCCAACCGCAGTCTTTCTTGTTCGATAGATCACAATCAGTTAAGTATTTATATGGTTAATGTAGAGCATCGTAGATTTGATGATAAAAATGAAAAATATTTCACACAAAGCGTGTGCAATTCATATAGCGCAAACAAATACATTATCTGTGTGAATATATTTGTTTTACGTCGCTTTTAACGTGTTAATATTAAAAATATCATTGAAGTATCAGTATTTTTACATTGTATTCAAATAACTTGCGAAATCAACTCCTAGCTTGGGAACGGCTAAAATAGGTTATAGCTTTCTACTCGACGATAAAAACGCTCCGAAATATGAATCTTTTTGTGGACAAACATTGTAACAAGAAGAGAAAAATCCATTATTTCCATGACGTAGTTTTCCGATTCGCATTCTCACGCAGAAAGTTCTGAATGACTCTTCCGTAATCTCATCCTTGGCCTTGATGGAAGCGGTCCAAAATGCAGGTCAGTGGCACGTTGGCTGGAAGCGGTTTTCGTCTGACCTCTAAGGTCGCTCATTGAGATGAAAACTAGATTCTTTTGTGGAAAGGATTGTTAAAGGTTAACACACGTTTAATTTCTTTTTTTTAATCACTTCTTGCTTGAGGCAGATAAGACTTTCCAATAAGGAGTGTGTTTGTACCAGATTTAGTAAATACAAAACATTTAACGATCAATATTTAATTTTGGATTTAATAAATACAAAATGAATTGAATATCTCGCCACGTTTTGAATACTTCAAACTTTAAAGAGGGAACATAAAACTATTCAATGAATTTGTATACAAAATTCCGGTACTTGTTCATTTTTACGGCACCCGGTTTATCGCCAAGCAATCGAGATATATAATAGACGGTTTCATTATGTATAAGAACTTGGTGATCTTGGCGTAATTTTAAAATGGAGGGGGGGGGGGACGTGAAAACAAACAAGGTCCAAAATTACTCAACAAAAGAGTAGGAATTATCAAATTGCCAAAGTAAGCGACTACCTAGGAGCTCACTTAACCTTGGAGAGTATGCGTAAATGTGCTTTCTTTTCATTTATTGTGGTTATTTTCTTGAACATCTTTAAAGTCACACAACATCAGAGTATAATTCTTAGTATTTAATTTTCATGTTTTCAAAGTCGTTTGTAGATTCCCCCCCCCCCACCTCTTCAGTTGAAGTCTTGGCAAACTGTGTATTCAAGTATTTCGAATGTCTTAAAAGAATTTCTTTTTTTTTATTTCACTTTAACCCCCGGGAGGGCACCTCGAAATGAGGATGAGATGGTTCCGGCATGGTGGTTGGATCTCGCCACCCTGGAGGGTACACAAATAGGTGGGGGATCTGACTCCTCCCATCGATGACGGGTCGTACTTCCTTCGGGGAGGGTTGTACTGTGGCCGGTGATAGCTCTTAGGACTCAACCACAGTTCTCACCAATGTCGCTGTTGCGGCGGTCCGGTCATTCAGTTTTATGGTTTAAATCCATGTGCCTTCGTGGCGGGTCGGAGGTTCAGATGGCTAACTTATTATTTCGTTTAAAAAATTTAAATTATATGAAGAGTTTTAAGTTAATTTTTATAAATGTGGACACAGAAACCAAATCTCGGGAAGGCACTCTCAGTTAATATTTTATTTAAATTTGTCGTAATATGAGTTATATTTAATAATAGTGCTAGAGCTATATTTAAAAATTAATAACTTATTAATTGGTTTTGAATTCCTCTATAGTACTTAATCCTGCCACTTGCGGCTGGGGGCCAACCGCCTCGATGAGGCTGTCAGTTCTGTGAATCGACCGGTGTTATGGATAGGTTATGAGAAAGATAACAGTCGGCCACCACAAATCCTGTCAATACTCCTCCTGTTCAGTGATAGCTAGGTGGTCGGCTGTACACGAGAAGAATTTAATCCTTCTTTGCTCAATGGTAGTATACTGTATCATTTACAATAATGAACAACAGTACAAGTTGATTTAGGATGTCTGTCAAGAATTTCACAACTAGAGCGTCAACACGCGTCTTGTTGAAAATAACCGAGAACGAGGAACGCAGTGTTTTTGTAAATGAAATTATTTACGCAATTTTAAGAAATCCAGAGGAAAACTTTGAGCATGTTTATTCAATTTCGTTAAAAGAAATTCTCGAAAACGGGTGAAATGAATTTATTTAAGAAAATAGAACAAAATTAGTAATCAGATGAGATTTGAGGTGAGACTTAACATTGACTCACAGGCCCGTACAAATAAACGTTACGATAATTTTAATTTCAAAACCAAATCTTTCAAGGTTAGAATTAAAACTTTAAATGAAGGTCTAATCAAAATCAAACGTTGAAAAAATATTCTCTGCAAAAACTGCAGAATTTGATAAATTCATAAAATAGTTTAAGTCGTATAGCCCAAATTTTCTTGTAATGGTTCGAGTCTCAAATACTTGTTCTTTTTTAAAATTTTATTCTCTATGCCAATAATTATAATTCATGCGTTAGAAATTTAAATTTACTTGTGTAATGAGTTCTTAATTACTTTAATTTGATTTATAATAATTATTTTCTAATTATTTATGATCGTTTCATATATACTTAAGAACTATTCTTATTAATTTAAATTATTAAAGCAAATGTTATATAAATTCTTTAAATTCATAATTAGTATTACAGAAATTTTTAGATCGCTTTTTATCTTTCATAAGTGATGAATGTAATCCCATTCATAAGATTATTTTTTCAAAGGTTATAAATTCATAAGCGGGATATATTATTTTAAAATTAAAAATACATTTCATATTCATATTTTTTTTAATTAAAAGTTTTATTAATTTGAAATAATTTAAAATTTAGTTAAAATAAGGTCATTTAAAATTTGCTCATTTTAAACCAATGGGAGAAGTCTCTCCAAAGCTCTCTCGCATACTTTCCACTAAAGGTCTTATATTTCTTTCCCCGCATAAAATTTTGCACAAAGTTGCGAATGCTTTGTATGACATTGGTGAACTAATTACGAAATACAGATCTTTGTCATCAATCCAATACTTTTACTGAATTTGTCACATACATATGCATTTCAGATGCCTTTTTCACAATCGACTGACACCAAAATTTGTCACATACATATGCATTTCAGATGCCTTTTTCACAATCGACTGACACCAAAGTTTGTCACATACATATGCATTT